>NC_086450.1:192757588-193057588 GCF_028390025.1 Pseudophryne corroboree | reverse complement strand
GTTTGAGACGCCTGGACAGGTACTAATTGGTTTGCCGGACGTCTCATGTCGTCAACCGACCTTGCAGCGTGTTGACATTATCACGTAATTCCCTAAATAAGCCATCCATTCCGGTGTCGACTCCCTAGAGAGTGACATCACCATTACAGGCAATTGCTCCGCCTCCTCACCAACATCGTCCTCATACATGTCGACACACACGTACCGACACACAGCACACACACAGGGAATGCTCTGATAGAGGACAGGACCCACTAGCCCTTTGGGGAGACAGAGGGAGAGTTTGCCAGCACACACCAAAACGCTATAATTATACAGGGACAACCTTATATAAGTGTTTTCCCTTATAGCATCTTAATATATAATAATATCGCCAAATAAGTGCCCCCCCTCTCTGTTTTAACCCTGTTTCTGTAGTGCAGTGCAGGGGAGAGCCTGGGAGCCTTCCTAGCAGCGGAGCTGTTTAGGAAAATGGCGCTGTGTGCTGAGGAGAATAGGCCCCGCCCCCTTTTCGGCGGGCTTCTTCTCCCGTTTTTCTGACAACCTGGCAGGGGTTAAATACATCCATATAGCCCCAGAGGCTATATGTGATGTATTTTTAGCCAGCATAGGTACTTTCATTGCTGCCCCCCCCCCAGCGACCTGCACCCTCAGTGACCGTTGGTGTGAAGTGTGCTGAGAGCAATGGCGCACAGCTGCAGTGCTGTGCGCTACCTCATGAAGACTGAGAAGTCTTCAGCCGCCGATTTCTGGACCTCTTCTCTCTTCAGCATCTGCAAGGGGGTCGGCGGCGCGGCTCCGGTGACCCATCCAGGCTGTACCTGTGATCGTCCCTCTGGAGCTAGTGTCCAGTAGCCTAAGAAGCCAATCCATCCTGCACGCAGGTGAGTTCACTTCTTCTCCCCTAAGTCCCTCGTTGCAGTGAGCCTGTTGCCAGCAGGACTCACTGAAAATAAAAAACCTAACAAAACTTTTACTCTAAGCAGCTCTTTAGGAGAGCCACCTAGATTGCACCCTTCTCGGCCGGGCACAAAAACCTAACTGAGGCTTGGAGGAGGGTCATAGGGGGAGGAGCCAGTGCACACCACCTGATCCTAAAGCTTTTACTTTTGTGCCCTGTCTCCTGCGGAGCCGCTATTCCCCATGGTCCTGACGGAGTCCCCAGCATCCACTTAGGACGTCAGAGAAAAATAAATAAAAACAATTGGTTAAGAATTCCAAAATCCAGGAATCTTATTTAGAGCACATTGGTATCATCAGATTACCATCCATATATATTATATAGCATAATTCCAATGAGGCTCTAAACAAACAAACAATTTAGCTATACTTTCATTTGCAAAGCAAAAAAACATGCACAATCTAATTATTAGACCAACATCTAACTATCTCAAGATGTTAATAGCAAGCAGCAGATGGTTAATAATAGAGTCCGCATATGCAAAAGAGTAAGATGTTAGGCAAGCGAGTAATTGAAAAGTAGAGATATTTGCTTAGGATCCATCCATACTAATAGGCAGTTTTTTAGTATACTTTGTAGATTATTAATATGCTGGCAATCTAGGCTCAGCTGGTCCCAAGAATAAATAAATAAATGAAGGCAGATTGAACACTACAGTCCAAAATCCACTTATGCTGCATTCAGACTGCAAATGCCGGATCCTACCCGGTAAGACAAACGTGTACTTACCGGGTGGGATCTGGCATTTGCACTCCGCTGCTGGCTTTCCGACCCGGCAATATACCGGGTTGGTTGCCATAACAACGGAGCGCGCAGCAGCAGCAGGGGCGGGGGTGGAGGCGGCGTCGGGAGATGAGCTCATCTCCAGCGCCGCCTCTCCCTATCTTGTGAATGGGAACCGTGTCGCATCGACACGGCTCCCATTCACACCGCACCTGACCCGGTAATCAACCCGGGTAAAACCCTTCTTTTTTACCGGGTTGATTTACCGGGTCAGGCGACCCGCTAAATCGTCCAGTTTGCTTTCACATCGCACACTGACCCGGTTCGACACGGCAATATGCCGTGTCGGTACCGGGGTATTTGTGCGATGTGAAAGGGGTATTAGAGTACAATAAGCTGTGTACCCAAATTTGTACCTCTCCTGATTATGTTGTGGGCATTGCAGCCTCATCCAAGGAGTGTGGTGGATAATAAAGGATCTGTGCAGCGTGTTCTTTGCAGGTGCCTCTCCTCCGTATTATCAGCAGCTGGTTCTCCAATACTGCTAAAGGCAACAAAGTGTAGGTTTTAGCCAGAAATTGAGTCTCCAAACGCGTTTCTCCGCCTACCCTCCGGTCTCAGCGGCTTCTTCAGTGTGTAGATCTACACACTGAAGAAGCCACTGAGACCGGAGGGTAGGCGGAGAAACGCCTTATTCTTGGGACCAGCTGAGCCTAGATTGCCAGCATATTAATAATCTACAAAGTATACTAAAAAACTGCCTATTAGTATGGATGGATCCTAAGCAAATATCTCTGCTTTTCAATTACTCGCTTGCCTAACATCTTACTCTTTTGCATATGCGGACTCTATTATTAACCATCTGCTGCTTGCTATTAACATCTTGAGATAGTTAGATGTTGGTCTAATAATTAGATTGTGCATGTTTTTTTGCTTTGCAAATGAAAGTATAGCTAAATTGTTTGTTTGTTTAGAGCCTCATTGGGATTATGCTATATAATATATATGGATGGTAATCTGATGATACCAATGTGCTCTAAATAAGATTCCTGGATTTTGGAATTCTTAACCAATTGTTTTTATTTATTTTTTAATTTTATTATGTGTATATTGATACTGGCCGGTATCTTACTGTTTTAATTGTGCATATTTATAAGTTAAAATTTATTTTATACAAAGTGAGAAGCGCTGTCTTATTTGGTTGTTTGGCTACGTATATAGTGTAGAACACTATATACTTATAGAAAAGTGTCTTTCAGGGCGCCCCTTGCGCCCTGCACCCAGGTAACACGGTGGTGTGTGGGAGCATCGGCGCCGGGACCGCCGCTATGACTGCCAGTATCGGCGGCGGGGAGAAAAGTGCGCGCAGTGCACTAACGCGCGCTGACGGGGGTCGGGGGCACGGAACCCCCGGCCGCGCCAACCTTATTGCCTGCAATAAATGTCAGTGTTCTTTCCCCCCCCGCGCGCGCCCCGTAGCCGCGGGGACAAGCGGCAGGGAAGAGAAGGCGTGCCGAGCACTAACATGCGCCGGCGGGGGTCCGGGACACGGAGCCCCCGGCAGCGCCTCTCATGTTTAATGTGCCGCTCAGGACGCTCCCTCCCCGGCGCCCTGCACCCGCGGGAGCCAGCGGCGGGGGAGAGAAGCACACAGTGCGCTAACACGCGCTGACGGGGGTCCGGGACACGGAGCCCCCGGCAGCGCCAAACCAAACCCCTTGTAAGGAAATTTGCTGCTCAGGGCGCTCCCCCCCCAGCGCCCTGCACCCGTGGATGCCGGCGACGGGGGAGTCCATGGCGCGTAGCGCGCACTACCAAGCTGGCGGGGGAATGAGACACGGTGCCCCAGCACCGAACACGCTTTTAAGCCAGACTAATTAAAAACAACAGTAACCTGCCGCCCAGGGCGCTCCCCCCCCAGCGCCCTGCACCCTGTGAGTGCTGTTGTGTGGGAGCATGGAGCGCAGCGCGACCGCTGTACCTCCGTTACTGAAGTCTTCTGCCGTCACAAAAGTCTTCTGTTCTTCTAATACTCACTCGGCTTCTTTCTTCTGGCTTCTTTGAGGGGTTGACGGCGTGGCTCCGGGAACAAGCAGCTAGGCGAACCAAGTGATCGAACCCTCTGGAGCTAATGGTGTCCAGTAGCCGAGAAGCAGAGCCTTGAAACTCACAGAAGTAGGTCCTGCTTCTCTCCCCTCACTCCCACGATGTAGGGAGCCTGTAGCCAGCAGGTCTCTCTGAAAATAAAAAACCTAACAAAGTCTTTCAGAGAAACTCAGTAGAGCTCCCCTAGTGTGTGACCCATCACTCCTGGGCACAAAGTCTAACTGGGGTCTGGAGGAGGGGCATAGAGGGAGGAGCCAGTTCACACCCAGTCTTAAGTCTTTATAGTGTGCCCAAGCCCCTGCGGATCCGTCTATACCCCATGGTCCTTTTGGAGTCCCCAGCATCCTCTAGGACGTATGAGAAAACAATATATAATTCCTTGTGGTATAAATGTCATATTTTACAATTGTATTCCATAACACATGATGCACATATGAGACAGGTGATGCACTGGGATTTTTGTTTATAGTTACCCTATAGTAGATTCATTTTTTTCCCCAAGAGGCAGCCTCTGACTCCCTACTCGATAATGCATGTCAGCAGCCATGCACTTTGGCTGCTGGGGACCTGAACCTGGAAATGTGATAGTATAACACTATCACTCTGCTTCCAGCTACTCACCAGAACCAGCTCTTATCGGTGCCTTACTTCTGGCATGAGTAACTTAGTAAATTTGCATGAAAATATTAATTTTAGCTTTGTGAGTTTATGCAGAAAAATATTTAAACACATCCAAATTTATAATGCTTATTGTGTAAAACCCAGTTTTCCCTCCTTGCTTTAATCATAGGGTATTCTCACCTTGGATAGGTAAGGGTATCCTGTTTCTAGATAATATTGCCTTATTAAGTTCTTTCCCCTCCTTTGGAGACCTCTAGGAGAGGTATCTCTCCTTCCTTCCCAATGCTTTTACTAGTACCTGCAATTGCATAGTTTTTATACCTCAACTAACCCCCTTCTTTGAGAACTGCATTCAAATCACTTTGCTTCCTCCACTCTCTGGCTAGGGGATTGTTTTCCACTGTATACCACCTTTTACTTTCTCATGATTCTGTTCCCTTGACTCCCCACGAAGGGACCTGGCAGCAAAACCGTAGATTTCTGGGAACAGATTCGTTCCAACAGGTCTCTTCAGCTACTTCTATCCAACACTGCGAAAATTCATTGGAAATATATTTCAGTTGTACAGATGGAGCCTCGCTCATCTATGCTGTCTATAGCATTAGTCCTGATCACGAAGTCGCAGCGTTTGGGCGCAAGGCACGCCGCCTAGTTGTAGGGAGGCTCACAGAGCTTATCATGGCGTTTGGCGTTACCATTAAGTGTAATACCTGCGATCATCCACCAGATGTCGCTTTTTAAAATCACCATTGTGCATGCGTGTGGTTTTCATTGAAATACAGTAAACTATAGCGCAAGGACTACTTTACTGTACACTGTATGGGCAATGCTGTACGCCAGTATCATTACGCTATTGAAAATACACTGCGGTAATGAGGTCCCGTAGACAAACCAATAAATAAAAATAGTGTATATAGACACAAACGAACGTGTTAAAGCAATGGTCCATTGACGTTAGGTTTATGTGAGCTATTAAATGAAATTAAAATGGGCTTAAAGCGTAATATCTCCGATTCTGGGGGTCCAATCGGCCCAGAACCAGGTTGGTATGGAAGGGGAGACGATTAGCTACCAGAGGATACCGACCCCAAGTTTCTGTGATCCCCACAAGGCTAACGGCAAGTGTCAGAACCCATGGTGGGTCTGAATTAATGGGCCCATTATAGTCTATGGCAAAATGGGTCAACTTTGCGCCCCAATATCTCCGGTTCTGGGTGTCCCAGAGACTCGAGACCAGTACCATACAAAAGAGGAGAATCTTGGCTTTTGGAGCAGTTTATGTGACACCGCAAAGGGAAACGGTAAGCAACCGCAACACCGGGTTCCCTCTAATTGTCCACCCAGCTTGAACGGGGTGTGGGGTTTCTGGCTAGATAGAAAATACTGTACACAGACGCTAAGCACAGTGTTTCGGCATCCAGGAACTTAGGGAGGAGCTTTTACCTCTTCCCATTATACTTATAAAGATAACACTTGCCGCTGTAGCCTTTAGAGCAGAGTACGTTACAAGCTGTTCATGCTACTTAGTACTCAAACAGAAAATACTGTACAGAGATACTAAAGCACAGTGTTTTGGCATCCAGGAATTTAGGAAGGAGCTTTTAACTCTCCCCATTATACTTCTAAAGATAACACTTGCCGCTGTAGCCCATAGAGCAGAGTACGTTACAAGCTGTTTGTGCTACTTAGTACTCAAATAGAAAATATTGTACAGACCCATTTTCCCATAGACTATAATGGGCCCGTTAATTCAGACCTACCATGGGTTCCGATGCTTGCCGTTAGCCTTGTGGGGGTCACAGAAACTTGGGGTCGGTATCCTCTAGTAGCTAATTGTCTCCCCTTCCATATGAGACTGGTTCTGAGCTGATTGGACCCCCAGAACCAGAGATATTGAGCTTTAAGCCCATTTTAATTTAATAGCTCACATAAACCTAACGTCAATGGACATTGCTTTAACACGTTTGTTTGCGTCTGTATACACTATTTTTATTCATTCGTTTGTCTACAGTACCTCATTGCTGCAGTGTATTTTAAATAGCGTAATGAGACCCTCATACAGCATTGGCCATACAGTGTACAGTAAAGTAGTTCTTGCGCTATAGTGTACTGGATTTCAATGGAGACCACACGCATGCGCAATGATGATTTTAAAAAGCGACATCTGGTGGATGATTGCAGGTATTTTAATTACTTGTAACGCCAAACGCCATGATAAGCTCTGTGAGCCTCCCTACGACTCGACATGCCACCTTGCGCCCAGGAACGCTGCGTCTGTCTGATCGGGGCTAATGCCATAGACAGCATAGATGAGCGAGGCTCCATCTGTATATCGTTCTGTAGTTATAATGTGCGGCATATCAATAGCTGTAAAAAATATCAGTTGTAATGTTCTGAATTAATTATAGAGTGCAGCGTATCCAGCGGTATAATCTGTTATATGGAGGCTAGCTACATAGACATCCTCATAGACTAATAATGTTCTATACTGTGTTGTTTATGAAATGCACTATATATAGCAGCGCAATCTGCTGCACAAGCGGTAAGTATGTATGGGGTCTATTCATGTTATAATATTATTCACAAGATACAACATGCAGCGCGGTTCAACGCACAAATGGTGGTTATGATTGCACTAAATTAATTAGTAAGATACAGTGTATCTGGTGGCACAATCTGCAGTCCCGGGATCTAATAATATTCTATAGTTAGACTCCACATTATACTAATAGTTATAAAGGTGGTAACATTTATGATTACACTGAGTTACTAATAAGATACTGTGCATCTGGCGGCACAGTCTGCCATCCCAGGAACAGATATACTGACAATATCATGGGACAATTATATTCAATAGTAGAGAGATACACACTATCTGTAATGATGATGGCAGTTATTATCCCCTGTTCGGGGTCTAAGTATGCCGTCCTGCAGCCGGGCAGTTAAAAGTAAGATTTTACTTACCGGTAAATCTATTTCTCGTAGTCCGTAGAGGATGCTGGGGACTCCGTAAGAACCATGGGGGAGAGACGGGCTCCGCAGGAGACATGGGCACTTTAAGAAAGAATTTAGTTCCTGGTGTGCACTGGCTCCTCCCTCTCTGCCCCTCCTCCAGACCTCAGTTAGAGAACTGTGCCCAGAGGAGATGGACAGTACGAGGAAAGGATTTTTGTTAATCCAAGGGCAAGATTCATACCAGCCACACCAATCACACCGTATAACTTGTGATAACAATCATGTAAACAGTATGACAATAACATAGCATCAGTTCACGCCCGATGCAACAATAACGTAACCCTTATTGAAGCAATAACTATATACAAGTATTGCAGAAGATGTCCGCACTTGGGACGGGCGCCCAGCATCCTCTACGGACTACGAGAAATAGATTTACCGGTAAGTAAAATCTTATTTTCTCTAACGTCCTAGAGGATGCTGGGGACTCCGTAAGGACCATGGGGATTATACCAAAGCTCCCAAACGGGCGGGAGAGTGCGGATGACTCTGCAGCACCGATTGAGCAAACATGAGGTCCTCCTCAGCCAGGGTATCAAACTTATAGAATTTTGCAAAGGTGTTTGTACCCGACCAAGTAGCAGCTCGACACAGCTGTAGTGCCGAGACCCCTCGGGCAGACGCCCAAGAAGAGCCCACTTTCCTAGTGGAATGGGCCTTGACCGATTTTGGTAACGGCAAACCAGCCGTAGAATGTGCTTGCTGAATCGTGTTACAGATCCAGCGAGCCAGAGTCTGCTTTGAAGCAGGGCTGCCAAGCTTGTTGGCTGCATACAGAACAAACAGTGCTTCTGTTTTTCGGACTCTAGCCGTCCTGGCTACATAAATCTTCAAAGCCCTGACCACATCAAGGGACTCTGAATCCTCTAAGTCCCGTGTAGCCACAGGCACCACAATAGGTTGGTTCATATGAAAGGATGAAACCACTTTTGGCAGGAACTGAGGACGTGTCCGCAATTCCGCTCTATCCATATGGAAAACCAGATAGGGGCTTTTATGTGATAAAGCCGCTAATTCCGACACTCGCCTAGCCGAAGCTAGGGCTAATAACATGACCACCTTCCAAGTGAGATATTTCAACTCCACCGTTTTCAGTGGTTCAAACCAGTGTGACCACATTAAGGTCCCAAGGCGCCACCGGAGGCACAAACGGAGGCTGAATATGCAGTACTCCCTTAACAAAAGTCTGAGCTTCTGGGAGAGAAGCCAATTCTTTTTGAAAGAAAATGGATAGGGCCGAAATCTGGACCTTAATGGAGCCTAATTTAAGGCCCAAATCCACTCCAGTTTGTAGGAAGTGAAGGAAACGGCCCAGATGGAATTCTTCCTTAGGAGCATCCCTGGCCTCACACCAAGAAACATATCTTCGCCATATACGGTGATAATGTTTTGCTGTTACTTCCTTCCTAGCCTTTATCAGCGTAGGGATAACCTCAACCGGAATACCTTTTTCCGCTAGGATCCGGCGTTCAACCGCCATGCCGTCAAACGTAGCCGCGGTAAGTCTTGGAACAGACAGGGTCCCTGTTGCAAGAGGCCCTGCCTTAGAGGAAGAGGCCACGGATCTTCCGTGATCATTTCCTGCAGATCTGGAAACCAGGTCCGTCGTGGCCAATCTGGAACAACGAGGATTGTTCTCACTCCTTTTCTTCTTACTATTCTCAACACCTTGGGTATGAGAGGAAGAGGAGGAAATACATAGACGGACCGGAAGACCCACAGTGTCACAAGGGCATTTACCGCTACTGCCTGAGGGTCTCTGGACCTGGCGCAATACCTCTGTTGTTGAGGCGGGACGCCATCATGTCTATCTGTGGCAGTTCCCACCGACTCACAATCTGTGCGAAGACTTCTGGATGAAGTCCCCACTCTCCCGGGTGTAGGTCGTGTCTGCTGAGGAAGTCTGCTTCCCAGTTGTCCACTCCCGGAATGAACACTGCTGACAGTGCGCTTACATGATTCTCCGCCCAGCGAAGAATCCTGGTAGCTTCCGCCATTGCCGCTCTGCTCCTTGTGCCGCCTTGGCGGTTTACATGAGCCACTGCGGTGATGTTGTCTGACTGGATCAGAACTGGTTGGTCGCGAAGTAAGGCCTCCGCTTGACGTAGGGCGTTGTATATGGCCCTTAGTTCCAGGATGCTGATGTGCAGACAAGTCTCTTGACTTGACCAAAGACCCTGGAAATTTCTTCCCTGTGTGACTGCTCCCCAACCTCGGAGGCTTGCGTCCGTGGTCACCAGGATCCAATCCTGAATGCCGAATCTGCGGCCATCGAGAAGGTGAGCACTCTGCAGCCACCACAGGAGCGACACCCTGGCCCTGGGGGACAGGGTGATCAACCGATGCATCTGTAGATGTGATCCGGACCACTTGTCCAACAGATCCCATTGGAAAGTCCTCGCATGGAACTTGCCAAAGGGAATGGCCTCGTATGAGGCCACCATCTTTCCCAGGATTCGAGTGCAATGATGCACGGACACCTGTCTTGATTTCAAAAGGTTCCTGACCAGAGTCATAAGTTCCTGGGCTTTTTCTATCGGAAGATAAACCCTTTTCTGGGTCGTGTCCAGAATCATGCCCAAGAAAGGCAGACGAGTCGTAGGAACCAACTGCGACTTTGGGATATTGAGAATCCAGCCGTGTTGTTGTAACACTTTCAGTGAAAGAGATACGCTGTTCAGCAACTGCTCTCTTGATCTCGCTTTTATGAGGAGATCGTCCAAGTACGGGATAATTGTGACACCCTGCTTGCGCAGGAGCACCATCATTTCCGCCATTACCTTGGTGAAAATCCTCGGAGCCGTTGAGAGACCAAACGGCAACGTCTGAAATTGGTAATAACAGTCCTGTACCGCAAATCTTAGGTACGCCTGATGAGGTGTATAAATGGGGACATGAAGGTACGCATCCTTTATGTCCAGTGACATAATAAAATCCCCCCCTTCCAGGCTGGTGATGACCGCTCTTAGCGATTCCATCTTGAACTTGAACCTCTTCAAGTATAGGTACAGAGATTTTAAATTCAATATGGGTCTGACCGAACCGTCCGGTTTCGGAACCACAAACATGGTCGAATAATGACCCCTTCCCTGTTGAAGGAGGGGAACCTCGACCACCACCTGCTGAAGATACAATTTTTGTTTTGCATTTAACACTATCTCCCTTTCTAGGGGGGGAAGACGGTAGGGCAGATTTAAAAAACCGGCGAGGAGGCACCTCTTCGAATTCCAGCTTGTAACCCTGAG
Source organism: Pseudophryne corroboree (assembly GCF_028390025.1). Classification (NCBI taxonomy): domain Eukaryota; kingdom Metazoa; phylum Chordata; class Amphibia; order Anura; family Myobatrachidae; genus Pseudophryne; species Pseudophryne corroboree. The sequence goes on along the minus strand of NC_086450.1, from coordinate 193,046,917 downwards.
ACACAATTTCTAGTGGCCAGGGATCCACCTGGGAGTGAACCCACATGTGGCTGAAATTCCGAAGACGCGCCCCCACTGGCCCCGACTCCGCCAGTGGAGCCCCAGCGTCATGCGGTGGATTTTGCAGAGGCCGGGGAGGACTTCTGTTCCTGGGAACTAGCTGTATTGTGCAGCTTCTTTCCTCTGCCCCTCCCTCTGGCAAGAAAGGACGCACCTCGGACTTTCTGGTTTCTTTGTGAACGAAAGGACTGCATTTGATCATGCGGTGCTCTCTTAGGCTGTGAGGGAAAATAAGGCAAAAAATGTAACTTTCCAGCCGTAGCTGTGGAGACCAGGACCGAGAGACCATCACCGAACAATTCCCCACCCCTGTAAGGTAAAACCTCCATATGTCGTTTAGAGTCGGCATCACCTATCCATTGCCGAGTCCACAGGACCCTTCTGGCAGAAATCGACATAGCGTTTATTCTAGAACCCAGCAGACTAATGTTTCTTTGAGCATCTCTCATATAAAGGACAGCGTCTTTAATATGCCCCAGGGTCAATAAAACAGTATCCCTATCTAGGGTATCAAACTCCTCTGATAAAGGTATCAGTCCATGCCACTACTGCACTACACACCCAGGCCGACGCGATTGCCGGTCTGAGCAAGGTACCTGAATGTGTATAAATGGACTTCAGGGTACCCTCCTGTTTGCGATCAGCAGCATCCTTGAGGGTAGCCGTATCCTGGGACGGCAGGGCTACCTTTTTGGATAAGCGTGTTAAAGCTTTGTCCACCCTAGGGGAGGATTCCCATCGTAACCTGTCCGTTGGCGGGAAAGGATACGCCATAAGAATCCTTTTGGAAATCTGCAGTTTTTTATCTGGAGATTCCCAAGCTTTTTCACATAACTCATTCAGTTCGTGTGAGGGTGGAAAAGTTACCTCAGGTTTCTTTCCTTATACATATAAACCCTTGTGTCAGGGACAGGGGTTTCCTCTGTGATGTGCAAAACTTCCTTAATTGCTATAATCATATATTGGAGTGATTTAGCCAACTTTGGCTGTAACTTTGCATCATCGTAATCGACACTGGAGTCAGAATCCATGTCGGTATCTGTGTCAACAATTTGGGATAGTGGGCGCTTATGAGACCCCGACGGTCCCTGCGACATAGGATCAGGCAAGGGTTGAGACCCTGCCTGTCCCAATGCATCAGCCTTGTCTAATCTTTTATGCAAGGAATTTACATTATCATTTAAAACCTTCCACATATCCATCCAATCAGGTGTCGGCGCCGTCGGCGGAGACACCACATTCATTTGCTCCCACTCCTCTCCCACATACCTTCCACATCAGACATGTCGACACAAGCGTACCGACACACCACACACACAGGGAATGTCCTTTCTGAAGACAGTTCCCCCACGAGGCCCTTTGGAGAGACAGAGAGAGAGTATGCCAGCACACACCCCAGCGCTATATAACCCAGGAATAACACAGTAACTTAATGTTAATCCAGTAGCTGCTGTTTATATACTTTTTTGCGCCTAATTATGTGCCCCCCCCTCTCTTTTCAACCCTCTTCTACCGTGTATCAGCAGGGGAGAGCCTTGGGAGCTTCCTCTCAGTGTGCTGTGGAGAAAAAATGGCGCTGGTGAGTGCTGAGGGAGAAGCCCCGCCCCCTCGGCGGCAGGCTTCTGTCCCGCTTAAATTTTATTTCTTTGGCGGGGGCTACTACATATATACAGTGCCCAGCTGTATATATGTGTTCATTTGCCAGAATGAGGTCCCAAATGCTGCCCAGGGCGCCCCCCCCCCTGCGCCCTGCACCCTAACAGTGACCGGAGTATGTGTAGGTGTGTGGAGCAATGGCGCACAGCTGCAGTGCTGTGCGTTACCTCCAGTGAAGATCACGAAGTCTTCTGCCGCCTGTGAAGTCTTCTTGCTTCTCATACTCACCCGGCTTCAGTCTTCCGGCTCTGCGAGGGGGACGGCGGCGCGGCTCTGGGACGGACGGAGAGGGTGAGATCCTGCGTACCGATCCCTCTGGAGCTAATGGTGTCCAGTAGCCTAAGAAGCAGGACCTAGCTTCAGAGAGTAGGGCTGCTTCTCTCCCCTCAGTCCCACGATGCAGGGAGTCTGTTGCCAGCAGAGCTCCCTGAAAATAAAAAACCTAACAAAAAAAACTTTCTATCAGCAAACTCAGGAGAGCTCACTGAAAAGCACCCAGCTCCTCTGGGCACAGAATCAAAACTGAGGTCTGGAGGAGGGGCAGAGAAGGAGGAGCCAGTGCACAGCAGGAACTAAATTCTTTCTTAAAGTGCCCATGTCTCCTGCGGAGCCCGTCTCTCCCCCATGGTCCTTACGGAGTCCCCAGCATCCTCTAGGACGTTAGAGAAAATACATTGACTCTATCATTATTTAGGAAGTGAGCACAGATACATTTATATACATAGATTACATATGAGGAACAGACACACAGGACGCCCAGTAGCTCCTACATACGTTTCGCATAAAGCTTTGTCAAAGTAACCGGAAGCCAGAGCCGGCCATAGCTATAGGCAAACTAGGCAATTGCCTAGGGCATTTGATATGCCTAGGGGCATCTGCAGCTTCTGCTGATTAAAATGATATGCGGCATGCCTATATTCTGTATAGCATTTCATATGCAGATACAGCCACAGTCTCACACAGTATATAGGCATGCTGCATATCATTTTAATCAGCAGAATCTGCTTGTGCATCCTAGCCACATAGCAATGCAAATAAGATGCATTTTCATAAAAAAAGGTGCCCGACGTTAGCATTGAGGCAAGATTTATGAGGACACATCTGTATCCAAGCAGAGGCAGAGGTCACAGTGTTAGTGGAAGTGTGAGTGCTGTGTGCATGTGAGTGGGTTGGTTGTGCAGTAGTGTTCGGAATATGTGTAAGGAGCATTATGTGTGTCATGTAAAAATGCATTAATAATGTGCAACACATGTGTAAGGGGCACTATGTGTGTCATTATGTGTATAAGGGCATTAATAATGTGTGGCATATGTGTAACAGGGTACTACTGTATGTGTGTCATTACGTGTATAGGGGCACTAATAATGTGCAGCAATTGTGTAGGGGGCACTGTGTGTCATTATGTGTATAAGGGTATTAATAATGTGTGGCATATATGTAAGGGACATTATGAGTAAAAGGGCATTAATAAAGGTTGTCATAATGTGTAAGGCACATTATTTTTATAAGGACATTAATAATGTGTAAGGGGCATTACTGTGTGGAATTATGTGTATAAATGCATTACTAATGTGTGGCATTATGTGTATAGGGTGCTCTACTATGTGGTGTTGCGTATAGAAAGGGCACTACTGTGTCATCTAATATGAATAAAGAGCAATAGGGTGTGGTGTAATGTGAATAAGGAGCAATTCAATGTGATGTTATGTGAATAAGGGGCTCTACTGTGAGGAGTAATGTTTATAAGGTAAAGTAATACTACTGTGGGATGTAATATGAATTATGGACACTATCGCATGATCAAATGTGAATAAAGTTGCAGTACTGTGTGGCGTAATTGGAATTGGGGTTACTATTGTGTGGCCATGCCCCTTGCCAGCAAAAACACACCCTTTTTGGGCTGTGCGCCAAATGTGCGAACTGTTCCTATTTAAAATATAGGGGGTACAAACACCAAAATAAGGACTGCTATAGGTGAGGGGTGATGGTGCTGTGAAAGAGGTGCAACCAGTGGTGGTGCTCGGGGCACCAGCCAAAATCTTGCCTAGGGCATCATATTGGTTAGGGCCGGCCCTGCCGGAAGCACAGACTGGAGAGTCAATATATTCCGTCCGCTGCCAATCCGCTTGTATAGCGGGGTTGTTCAAATTTAACTAGGCACCAAGGTCCGTTGAATTTGATTACACCGGTGTGTAAAGAGAACCTTATGTCTGTTACATGTATAATTAAAGATATATTCCCAGCGTTACCTCTCATATTGTATTGCACAGAGCCAAATGGCTTCACGATGATATAGTATGTGTATTTCCATGAAATAAAAATAAGTGAAGGAATAAATAATACAAATATGAAAAAAATACCTATATCAATTGGTTTATTATAAAAAAAAGGTTTCATTTATTTGTATCTCTACTACATATTTATATTTGGATCAAATACTTTAATGAGTCCCTACTGCATATTCATATTTTGACCAGTTACTTTAATGGGTCTCAGATGTTCATATAACTGTATGTTTATTTTCTAAACACTTAATATTATTGTTGATGTGTCCATACGTGTATAAAGTAATGTTTATAAAAAACTGCTGTATGATGTAATAATCGTGAAGGTGTGGAAAAGATTTTACTTGGTATATTAAAATTATTATTAATAAAGTTGAAAAGAAATGTGCAAGTGTAAAGGTCCATACACATTAGACGATGTCGCTTTGTGAGCGACATCGTCTAATGTTTTCCCCTCCCGGGCCGGCCGGTCGGCGGCCGACTATACACACTGAGCGATATGACCGCTCATATCGCTCAGTGACGTCACGCCCCCGCCAGCCCTGCATGAAGGTTGTGGACGACAGTCCACATCCTTCATGCATTCTATGAATGCCATTTTTAGATTTCTCACAAATATTTAAAATGCCCGCTCTAATATATATTGCAGACGCCAGGCACATCTTATTACCATATACGATAAAAGTGCGCTGTACATCGCAAACGCTGTATCCCTTAAGAGAAAACAATACACCCACACATTATCCGAGTTTCAAAGCTCATTGATGTATATATTTGTTATTAAAAAGGATATGCAGGAATGAAAGCTATACCTTACACACACTTAGATACACTTTAAACCTTCGCAGTAATGCAATGCAATGATATTACACTTTAAACCTTATGCAGCAATGCAGTGTGATGCTATTACACTTTAAACCTTATGCAGCAATGCAGTGTGATGCTATTACACTATAAACCTTATGCAGCAATGCAGTGTGATGCTATTACACTTTAAACCTTATGCAGCAATGCAGTGTGATGCTATTACACTTTAAACCTTAGCAGGGAAAAGAGGACACAACACCGATTTGTAATTAATCACTGGTTTCCGACACCACAGAGTAATATTTCTGAAAGGGGGTTAACAATACAAATTATGCACTACAATACAACAGAGTAAATGGCTACAGTCAATATACATACGTGAGTGGATTCGCTTGCGCTACCCGGTCCGGTCCTCCGCCATCTGATAGATAGCGTTGTGAGCCTTCTGTGACCAAGCCTGCTGCAGGCTCTCTTTATTCACTTCATCCAAAACATAACACAATGGATACTGTAATCTCTTTGTCCATTGGACACAGGGATGGTCATTTACAGTACAGGAGAGGTCATAGGTCTGTTTGAATAGGTGGGCGATGTCTATTTTCACTACTGTTGTGGGTGGTCTCCTCTGGATTCCCGCCGCATACATAATGTACAGTAAATACAGTTTATATCTATATTCTGCTCCTGCACATAACTATCCACAGGAACATGCAATCTTCCTCAAACCAACACCGGAATGTTTCCCTTAAAATACCCTACAGCTGGATACCAAACACCACCTTGTAACCTTGTTCTGTCCCCTCCTATCCTGTAAAGGTGAATCCCTTTGTTCTGTTACCATTTAAACAGCTATCATTTTCTGATGTGGTGCAAGGGGACTATGTGTACACTGTGCAATATTTGGATTAAATATGTAATGTGTTCTGATGGCCCTCCACGTGTTCACAAACTCTGCCGTAAATACCCACACCACGCGCAGGACCGCAGGAGCGACCGTACGCAAATTGCGGATATGTGCACGTACGGCAGAACAAGTACACGCGCAGCAGGCCATCTGTATGTAATTTGTACGTGATGTGTGTACTGCAATATTTTTCGACTTTGACAATGCCCTACCGACAGCGACGATCGTTGCCGACCCGCGGGGTCGCGCATCGGTCGTCGCTTGCGGCATACACACCCGACGATAAAATGAGCGACGTCGCTCAAGGAGGGGGAAAATGAGCGACGTCGCTCATTTTATCGTAAGTGTGTACGGACCTTAATATGTGTGGTTTGTGTATACAAATACAATGCTAAAAATAAATAAATAAAAACAAACAATCTCCTCTACCTCCTTAGCTGACCCCCATCAGAGAAGAGATCTGGTTCACTTACTAAATGGAAGTTATCTCAAGTGTCTTCTCCTCCACCTGGTCCTCTTGGTTAACAATTAATAAACATCAGCCTTTGCCTATCAGACTTGGTCTTATTCTTAGATAATAGATCGCTCTCTGGGCACTATGGGTCCTCTTGTTGTTGGAATTCTGAGATTTTTGAAGCCTATTGCTAATGTCGAACATAAAATTATTTTGTTTGTATTACTACTCTTATATTTTTTGTGATGAGATACCTTGATTGAGTCATGTCTTGATGTGCACATATAACATCCCTTCAACCCCTAGCCCTCTTTCCTTTTGTGCTTCTCGCCAACCCCTCCCACTTCCTCTGCTTTGAAAACTTTAATAGAAGTTGCTAAATAAAAGAAAATGCTGATTGAGATAAATATGCCCCTAAGTTATTAAAGGCCACGAGCAAGGCTATACGAAGAGCTTGTGCAGTTCTAAGACATTATCCTAAAGCTGTACTAAATGTATAAAAACGTAGCCTACAAGGCCTTAGTACCTCTTTCCAGAGCCGACCAGCATCATATTTATACATTTTACATACTCAGACTTACCAAATGCAAAGATGTTGTCCCAGTATTTAATGTAGAGGTTATAGTAGGGTAGTATATTATTGGTCCATGCAGGCAAAATGCTGACAAAAACAGAATACTTCAGCATGGCACCTATGGAATCAATAAACTTTTTTGTTTCAGGTGGAATGTTCTTCTCCAAACAGCCAATACGGGTCTCAAACAGGATGTATGAAATTCCTAAAAGATAATGAAATAAAATATGCAGCGATTATTCCAATAGAATATGAATAAACTAGATGCAGGAGAAGTATTGTCATTCCTTCTATTTGTATTATAAGGGTCCAATGGTCCAACACACACAAGGGGGCATTTACTCTGTCAACTGAATAAATTCTCCCAGTGTGTATATATATGTAATATATATTATACACTGTGTAGATACTAATAAAAATTAAATAATAAAAATATCTTGAAACTGCTTATTAATTTTTGTACGACAAACTGTTTACATTTTAACTTTTTATTTTTATCTCCTGCATACGGTTATTTTCTGGTAAAATAAAATCCTTATATACTGTACCTAAAATCAATTGAATGAGTTATAGCGGTAACTGTAACTGAATATGTATTACAACTCAATTGTTTTGTTTTTGCTACACACCATTATATTCCGTTCGTATGCGCTGGCCATATTGTGTGTGCGCTGATTTAACAATCTCTGAACCTACAGTAGGATGGCGAGAAGAGAGTCTAAATCTGGTGTAAATGGTGTATGCGTACTTTTAGTAGGCATGTCTCCCACTGACTACTCTATACTGATGATGCACTGGTATTGTTGAGAGGTCATTTATAACAAATATCAGTACACTGTAATAACAATACTGTTAATACTAAACTGAACTATGCTGCAAGCTCTTTGGAGATCTAGTTTTTGGAACTGACTGTTTAGGAAGATGGACCGCTAGAATCAGAATGGATGCTTATCAAAGATCCTCTTATCAAAAACTCACTAAGTTTCCTCATCTCAAATCACATGGCTAACCCAGGTATGAGATTCCTACAGACCAATTTCCTAAAATATTTCTTAATGGTCTGTAAAATTATGATTTCAGTTTACCATTAGATTTAGAAAAAGAGGTCACAGCCACAAAAGCATTAGAATGGTTTTATTATCAAACTGATAAACAATTCCACGTGGCAGAACCTTATCTCGGACTGTGAGAGAAGGGTAAGCACATCCCTATTACAGCAACCGGAGCATTGAAACCCGCAGCCACAGATTAAGTTACACAAATCAGCTCACTGGTTATCTGAACTTGACTCCTTCACGCTTGGGAGACCACCCTCCTTGTCCAGGATATATCTATCAATTAAACTTCAATTGGGTGGTCAGAATAGTATATTTGAGCGATGTCACTGACAGTGAGAAAAACTGCATGAGACCAACAGCAGGAGACCACTCTGCAATCCCAAAAAATATGCATTAGTTACTGCCTCTCTGACCTGGACCAAGGCTGGATTAACCATTAAACAAAATAAGCACGTGGCATCAAGAGAAGAGGGGCACAACAGAAATTTTCCATTGCTGGATTTACAGATTTACCATGGACCATATGATGCAAAACTGCAAATGGTGCAGCTGAACCAAAGGGTATATGTACAAAAGTTCGACTTGGGATTCATCCTAAAAATCGACTGAAATCAATTTGATTCAAACTTCAAAATCCCTTAAAAAATAGGATTTTCATTACCTACCAGTAAATCCTTTTCTCGTAGTCCGTAGAGGATGCTGGGGTCCACATTAGTACCAGTACCATGGGGTATAAACGGGTCCACTAGGAGCCACTGACACTTTAAGAGTTTGAGAGTGTGGGCTGGCTCCTCCCTCTATGACCCTCCTACCAGACTCAGTCTAGAAACTGTGCCCGAGGAGACAGACAACTTTGACAGAAGGATTTTACACATATAGTGGCGATATTCACACCAGCTCACACATACAAGGCAAACCAAGCTAACCAGCTTGAAAACTCAGCAACGGCTGAACAAGATTACTTAACAAGTAACAAAACAGTACTTAACCAAGAGCTAAGCAGTACTGAACTAAGCAACCACTGCAGGATCACGAAGCGCTGGGCGGGCGCCCAGCATCCTCTACAGACTACGAGAAAAGGATTTACCGGTAGATAATTAAAATCCTATTTTCTCTTATGTCCTAGAGGATGCTGGGGTCCACATTACTACCATGGGGATGTACCAAAGCTCCCAGAACGGGAGGGAGAGCACGGAGCCTCCTGCAGAACTGATTGACCAAACTTCAGGTCCTCAGAGGCCAAAGTATCGAACTTGTAAACTTTGCAAACGTGTTCAACCCTGACCAAGTAGCCTCTCGGCAAAGCTGCAAAGCCGAGACACCCCGGGCAGCCACCCAGGAAGAACCCACCTTACAAGTAGAGTGGGCCTTAACAGATGCAGGCCACGGCAATCCTGCCGTAGAATACGCATGCTGGATAGTGAACCTGATCCAGCGAGAGAGTCTGCTTAGAAGTAAGACACCCAAGTTTCTTGGGATCATACAGGACAATTAGAGTCCGATTTTCTGTGACGAGCAGTCCTCTTCACATAGATTTTCAAAACCCTTACAACAGCCAAGAACTTTGATGAAATTGAGGACTCAGTAGCAACTGGCACCACAATAGGTTGGTTGTTATGAAATGCCGACACAACCTTTGGAAGGAACTGCTGACGTGTCCGGAGCTCAGTTCTATCTTCATGGAAGATCAAGTAGGGGCTCTTACAAGACAAAGCCCCCAACTCCGACACACGTCTAGCAGAAGCTAAGGCCAACAAAGTGACAGCCTTCCACGTGAGAAACTTGACCTCAACCTCCGGTAGAGGTTCGAACCAATCCGATTGGAGGAACTGTAACACCACGTTAAGATCCCAGGGCGCCGTAGGTGGCACAAAGGGAGGCTGGATGTGCAGAACTCCTTTCAAGAAAGTCTGAACTTCAGGGAGGGAAGCCAATTGTTTCTGGAAGAAAATGGATAGGGCCGAAATCTAGACCTTTACGGATCCCAACCTCAGGACCATATCCACACTTGCTTGCAGGAAGAGGAGAAACCATCCCAGTTGAAACTCCACCATAGGAAACTTCTTGGATTCACACCAAGATACATAGTTTTTCCAAATGCGATGCTAATGTTTAGACGTTACTCCTTTCCTAACCTGTATCAGGGTAGGAATAACCTTGTTCGGAATGCCCTTCCGAGCTAATATCTGGCGTTCAACCTCCATGCCGTCAAACGTAGCTGCGTTAAGTCTTGATAAGCGAACGGCCCCTGCAGTAGAAGATCCTCTCAAAGAGGAGAAGATCCAGCAGATCCACGTACCAAGCCCTCCTTGGCCAGTCTGGAGCAATGAGGATTGCCAGAACCTTTGTTCTTTTTATAAGTTGAAGAACTTTTGGAATTAGAGGAAGTGGAGGAAACACGTACACCGACTGGAACACCCACGGATTTACCAGGGCTTGTGGGTTTCTTGACCTTGAGCAATATCTCCGAAGTTTTTTGCTGAGGCGGGAGGCCATCATATCTATTTGAGAAACCTCCCAAAGGTTTGTCAGCTCCGTGAACACCTCTGGATGTACACACCACTCTCCTGGATGGAGATCATGTCTGCTAAGGAAGTCTGCTTCCCAGTTGTCCACTCTCGGAATGAAATTACTGACAGTGCTAACGCGTGCTTTTCCACCCAGAGGATGATTCTTGTCACCTCTGACATTGCAGCTCTGCTCTTTGTTCCTCCTTGTTGGTTTATGTAGGCCACCGTTGTTACATTGTTCGACTGCACTTGAATGGGTCGATCTCGCAGAAGGTGAGTCGCTTGGAGAATACCGTTGTATACGGCTCTTAGTTCCAGAATGTTTATTGGAAGACAGGATTCCAGACTTGACCACCTTCCTTGGATGGTTTCCCCTCGAGTGACAGCGGCCCAGCCTCGGAGGCTTGCATCCGTGGTTAGAAGGATCCAGTACTGAATCCCGAACCTGCGGCCCTCCAGAATGTGAGGCATTTGTAGCCACCAGGGGAGTGAAATCCTTGCTTTCGGCGACAGACGTATCCTCATGTGCATATGTAGATGAGAACCCGACCACTTGTCTAGGAGATCCAATTGGAAGGATAGAGCATGAAATCTTCCGTATAGTAGAGCCTTGAAGGAGGCAACCATCTTCCCCAGAAGGCGAATGCACTGATGAACGGAAACCCGGGCTGGCTTCAGGACATCCCGGACCATTGTTTTTATCACCGCTTCCTCCTCCGGTAAGAAACACCCTCTGCACTTCTGTGTCGAGGATCATCCCCAGGAAACACAATCTCCTTGTCGACTCCAAATGTGACTTTGGAAGGTTCAGGATCCTACCATGGACCCTGACCAGATGAGTCATGAGAGCAATGGACTGCAACAGCTTCTCCCTGGACAACGCCTTTATCAGCAGATCGTCCAGGTATGGAATTATGTTCACTCCTTGCCTGTGGAGGAGAACCATCATTTCTGCCATCACCTTGGTGAACACCCTCGGTGCCGTGGAGAGACCGAATGGCAGTGCATGAAACTGGTAGTGACTGTCTAACAGTGCAAATCTGAGATAAGCCTGGTGCGGAGGCCAAATCGGAATGTGGAGATACGCATCCTTGATATCTAGGGATACCAGAAACTCCCCCTCCTCCAGACCGGAGATCACCGCTCTCAGAGACTCCATTTTGAATTTGAACTCCCTTAGGTAAGGGTTTAGCGATTTCAATTTCAAAATTGGTCTGACCGAACCATCCGGTTTCAGTACCACAAAGAGGTTTGAATAGTAACCCACGCTGTGCATATGAGGTGGAACTGGAGCAATGACCTCTGCCTTTTCCAATTTTTGGATAGCTTCCTGTAGGACAGTTCTGTCTGACAGTAAAGTTGGCAAGCCTGATTTGAAGAATCGGTGAGGTGGAGTTTCTTGAAACTTCAGTCTGTACACCTGGGACACAATATCCTGTACCCAAGAATCCAGGCCGGACGACACCCAGACGTGGCTGAAACAACTGAGTCTCGCCCCCACCAGCCCGTCCTCCAGACCATGTGGTCCACCATCATGCTGAGGATTTTGGAGGAACCAGAGGCAGGTTTCTGGTCCTGAGAGCCTGGGGGTGAAGACTTTTTGGATTTTGCCCGCCCACCTCTAAAGAAGGTGGTAGGAGGCTTGGACTTTTTTGTCTTAGCGGTCTGAAAGGACTGTGATGCAGATGAAGAAAAGGGTTTCTTCGTAGAAGGTGTAGCTGAGGGAAGAAAAGGTGACTTACCCACGGTTGCCGTGGAAGTCCACGCATCCAACGCTTCCCCAAATAAAGCCTGACCTGTGTAGGGTAGGTTCGCCACACTTCTCCTGGATTCTGCGTCTGCAGACCATTGGCGTAGCCAGAGTCCCCTGCGAGCTGAGACAGACATGGAAGATATCCTTGCAGTCAGCGTACCCAGGTCCTTCATGGATTCCACCATGAACCCCGCAGAATCCTGTATGTTACGTAAAAATAATTCAATGTCACTTCTATCCATTGAATCCAAATCCTCTAGTAATGTGCCTGACCACTTTACTATAGCTTTAGAGATCCATGCGCAGGCAATAGTAGGCTGCAGCGCTATCCCTGAAGCAGTGTATATGGATTTGAGCGTAGTGTCAGTCTTATGGTCAGCCGGTTCTTTTAACGCAGTAAACCCAAGGACATGCAAAACCACCTTTTTCGACAGTCTGGAAACAGATGCGTCAACTATGGGTGGGTTTTCCCATTTTTTTCTATCTTCCTCAGGGAAGAGGAAAGCAACCAGAATCCTTTTAGGAATCTGGAATTATTTCTCCGGGTTTTCCCAGGATTTTTCAAATAAAGCGTTTAATTCTTTAGACACAGGGAAGGTTAGCGAGGCTTTCTTATTATCTGTGAAGTAAGCCTCCTGAACCTGCTCAGGTGTTGTGTCAGTAATATTTAACACATCTCTAATGGCCTCAATCATGAGCTGCACCCCCTTTGCAAGGGATGCCGCCCCCCTCAGCACATCCCCATCACCGTCTGCCATGTCAGAGTTGGGATCCGTGTCATCTTGCATAATTTGAGCAAGTGCACGTTTCTGTCGGTATATGCTAGGTGATTTTGAAGGAATAGGAACAGAACCTGACCAAACTGCCATAGACTTCTTTAAAACCTGAGTTTCAATCCCACTATGAGCTACCCTAGTAGAGATCTGAGAGAACATTCCCTTAATAGAGGTTAACCACTCAGGCTCAGCAATAGGGATCTGAGACAATGCATTATATTCCTGTGTACATGGACTGGATTCCCCCTGAGAGGAAATGTCCTCTGCAGCATAAGACACAGAGTCTCTTGACATGGCTACGTGAGAAACAAACACCCACACAGGATGTCAGACACAGTTCCCTCCCAAGTATGCCACAGAGAAACACAGAGATTGGAGCCAAGGTAGCTATAATACAACTACTTGGTGCTTACTGTACACCTTAATAGACTACACAGTATTTACACAGCCCCCCCTCCTTCTACAACCCCCTGGTACCACACAGGATAGCTGGAGTTGTTTGGAGGGACAGCTCTCCCTGTTAGCGTCACTGTAGAGGATCTGCAGGCAGGAAAATGGCGCTGAACGCTGCTTGGTCCGCTCTGAGGAGAAGCTCCGCCCCCTGAACAAACATGGCGCTGCTTCCCGCTCTCCACTTCTTTATAGTGGCCTGAGGAATTGTGCTGGCAGCGTTACCGAGGTCCCTGACAGCTTTGGAGCCAGTGTAGGGTATAGGCGCTGGCTCAGGGCGCCCCTCACAGCGCCTCACTATGTACCGCTGAGCCTCCGGAGTGCAGTTAATACTGCACTCACACCCTGTTGTCGCCATCTTCACCCCGGCTCCCCGCTTGCCGGGGGGGGGGGGGGGGGGGCGGTGACTCACTCGCCACCGGAATCTTCTGGCTCTGTTAGGGGCTGGCGGCAGTGCTGTGGGAGTGAGCGGTTGCCTGGGGTGGCTAACGATCATCACCCTCAGGAGCTCAGTGTCCCGTCAGCGGAGATAGTGGCTTAGACCCCGCAGGGCGGACACTACTCCCCCCCTAAGTCCCAGGAAGCAGGGAGGCTGTTGCCAGCAGCCTCCCTGTGCCTATACTACTCTTAGAAAAAAATAAAACTAAAGAAGCTCTAGGAGCTCCCCTAGCTGTGACTGGCTCCGCCGGGCACATTTTCTAAGCCGAGTCTGGTAGGAGGGGCATATAGGGAGGAGCTATCCCACACTCTCAAACTCTTAAAGTGCCAGTGGCTCCTAGTGGACCTGTCTATACCCCATGGTACTAATGTGGACCCCAGCATCCTCTAGGACGCAAGAGAAAAGACCTAATTTACTATTAATCTATTTTACATTCAATTTTGGTCGATTTTTAGAAGAGATTTTCTGTTCAGTTAATGAAATCCTTTCCAAAATCAAACCTCAAATCATCATTAAAATCAAGGAGAAACAAATAACTACTTTAACAGCGCCTCTAGATTAACCACATATAAATGAATAAAGTTACCCTGGTACTATGCGCTGCCGTACTAAACACTGTGTGTATTTAAACAATTAAGATAGAAATTGAAGTAGAAACGGCTGCGCAAAGTAACAGGGAAAATTATGATAGCAGAGAGCCGACGTGTATAAAAAGGGGTTATTAAACAAAGGAAAAAAATAAAAACATGTATACACAAAATGATTAGTAAAACTTAGATACCGTGAGATAATGATATTGCTTTGCACCCTGATGGTATAAAGGCAAGACTTATCTACCAAGAATAGTAACTGAGTAGCAGCAAGAGACCATATAGCACTGATTGTACTCTGAATAGGGATAGTGAATAATGGATAAGTATGAGTCCACAATCAAATTGAATGGGTACAGTTCAGTTTGCCACTAATTAGCAGTATAGAAATGTTGCAGTTCCGTGATACAATGTAATTGCCGTATTGGAGATAGGTATTCTAACAGCATAACACACTCAGTCTATCTCCAATACGGCAATTACATTGTATCTCGGAACTGCAACATTTCTATACTGCTAATTAGTGGCAAACTGAACTGTACCCATTCAATTTGATTGTGGACTCATAACTATCCATTATTCACTATCCCTATTCAGAGTACAATCAATGCTATATGGTCTCTTGCTGCTACTCAGGAACTATTATTGGTAGATAAGTCTTGCCTTTATACCATCAGGGTGCAAAGCAATATCATTATCTCACGGTATCTAACTAAGTTTTACTAATCATTTTGTGTATACATGTTTTTATTTTTTTCCTTTGTTTAATAAACCCCTTTTTATACACGTCGGCTCTCTGCTATCATAATTTTCCCTGTTACTTTGCGCAGCCGTTTCTACTTCAATTTCCAACATTAAAATCGAATGCAAAATCAAATTCAAAAGTAACATAACTTCCTCATTCCTTCCTATTGGGCCAAATGTATCACATGCACACTAATTAAAGGTGAAACTCTCTCTTTACACTGTTTTATACATGAACACCTAACTGAAGGTTACAATTTTATGGTATGTAAAAAAATAAAAAACGAATACTTACAGCTGAAATACATGGCAATAAGCATATCCCTAATCTTCCTGCCTGCCGTCCACTTTCTATGCTCACAGTCAGTTGGTGGTTTATTTTATGCGCAATTATGCAATAGACAGCAGCAGAGTACAGTATCTGACATTTTTGCCAGATGATATAATAATATGCCTCCCAATTTATCAACCTTATTTTATTAGCCCAAAGGTGCATTCTGTCATGGATTTGGTGGCTATATGTGCCTCGTTATACTTATGCTCAGCAGGAGTTTGCTGATCTGACAATGGAGTCAGAAGCCAGGAGCTATTAGATGCTTCATTAACACATACAGGTAACTTACCCAACAACCATCCCTTTGGCATTTGACCTGCCTCAAATTTTGCAGTCAGGGATGAATTGCTGGGGATGTAGGCATCATGGAGGGTCATTCCGAGTTGATCGCTCGTTGCCGATTTTCACAACGGAGCGATTAAGGCTAAAATGCGCATGAAGTATTTTAACACAAAACTTAGTAGATTTACTCACGTCCGAACGAAGAATTTTCATCGTTGAAGTGATCGGAGTGTGATTGACAGGAAGTGGGTGTTTCTGGGCGGAAACTGGCCATTTTCTGGGAGTGTGCGGAAAAACGCAGGCGTGCCAAGAAAAACGCGGGAGTGTCTGGAGAAAAGGGGAGTGGCTGGCCGAACGCAGGGCGTGTTTGTGACATCAAACCAGGAACGAAACGGCCTGAGCTGATCGCAATCTGTGAGTAGGTCTGGAGCTACTCAGAAACTGCTAAGAATTTTCTATTCGCAATTCTGCTAATCTTTCGTTCACTATTCTGCTAAGCTAAGATACACTCCCAGAGGGCGGCAGCCTAGCGTGTGCAATGCTGCTAAAATCTGCTAGCGAGCGATCAACTCGGAATGACCCCCCCATTGCACAAACCAGGATATCCAGTCACAATACTTATATTTTTTAGTTTTGCATCACAGTCCACCTGGACATTCATGGAATGGTATCCGTTCACATGGTCGACCGTGTTATGGTCGACAGTCATTAGGTCGACCACTATTGGTCGACATTGACATGGACACATGGTCGACACATGAAAATGGTCGACACCTGAAAAGGTCGACATGAGTTTAACTTTTTTTTCTTTTGGGGAACTTTTCCATACTTTACGATCCACGTGGACTACGATTGGAACGGTAATCTGTGCCGAGCGAAGCGGTAGCGGAGCGAAGGCACCATACGAGGGGACGCGGTGCACTAACTGGGGTTCCCAGTCACTTTACGCAAAAAACGACACCAAAAAAAGTTAAAAAACTCATGTTGACCTTTGCATGTGTCGACCTTTGCATGTGTCGACCATGTGTCCATGTCGACCATGTCAATGTCGACCAATATTGGTCGACCTAATGACTGTCGACTATAACATGGTCGACCATTCATACCAGAACCTCATGGAATAGGTATAATGTCTATTTGCATACACATGTGCAGTATATTGATCTGATGCTCCCGGGTTCTCTCAGTCAGGTAGTGATTTGCTGGTATGTGCACTGCATAGCATAACCTTGAGAAGCTATTATTCCTACAGCCACACTGCCCAACCTGCTTTGGTAACTTCTACAGTCATCAATATCAATTACCAAGCAACAGAATTGTGTTTAGAAGCTCAAATAGAATGTCTCTCTTTATTCTATTCAAAATTTGATTAAGAGTTCAATTGCAAACCAATTTGTAAATCAAATTTTAGTAAATGCGGGGATCCTATATTTGGCTATGACAAAACATTGATGTTGAATTCGGTTTTAGAATCGATATGACGCTCCATTTTGCCTTTAGTAAATCTCCAAAGTAAAAATCGAATGGAAATCAAATGCCAAATACCTAAAAACTGAAAATCGAACGATAGCACAGTATATATACCCCCAGGTTCCACAAAAAAAGGGTCTCCCACATTAAATAAAAAATTCTATCTATCTATCTATCTATCTACCTATCCTGTAATACAATAATAAAAATAATAATAAAATAGTAATAACAGAGGGTGATGATATACATTAATATTGGGAATACAACAAAATTAGAATATTAATACTAAGTATACAAGTAAATGTGTTACGCAAGATTAGTTTTGAGGATTTGATCAAAGACGTTTTAATTAAAAAAAGCAGGATAAAACTTTTAAAATATAAATAAGGTGAAAGTATACAAACAAACATTATTTTGTCATCTTACTGTAAGTTTTGTTTCAAAAATAATATTTTATTATACGGTTTATTATTGTTTATATTTTGAATTAGATATATGAGGGGCACCAAAATCTTTTAAGTGCTTAGGGCCTCTAAAAGGTCTACTCCGGCTCTGACCTGGAGTTATGTCTATTGGACTCCACCTATAGTAGAACACTACATCGCCAGGACTCAACTACAGGTAAGAGCAGTCCCTATATACATTCTTCACTTCCCTCAGCTGTGACAGTCTCTCGCTCTTCTGTCTTGAACAGTGGCATAACTTCCAGAGACATTGGAGACACTGTCCCTGGGCTCCACCTATCAAAGGCGTCTCAAAAAGAAAAAAGACAGCAGAGTGGGATGCTGAACTACAGTAGAACAGATCTCTCTCCACTCATTTCATAGTGATTTGCTACAGTCACTGCTGACTGCTGTCCAAGTTCACAAACCCCCTTTGCAACCCCTTCAGCTGAAGAGTCTTGGAATGTGCCTATCTGATAACAGATCAAAGTGTGTACTGATAGTGAGCAACAGCTCTGCTGTTATGTCTTAGGTGAAGAAAAAATAATTATAATAAAAAGGAGGAGTTTTTATCAAAGCATGGAGAGAGATACAATTATGAGAGATAATGGGGGTCATTCCGAGTTGATCGCTAGCTGCATTCGTTCGCTGTGCAGCGATGAGGCAAAAAAATAAGAATTTACTCACCGGTAATTCTATTTCTCGTAGTCCGTAGTGGATGCTGGGTAGTCCGTAAGGACCATGGGGAATAGACGGGCTCCGCAGGAGACTGGGCACTCTTTAAAGAAAGATTAGGTACTATATCTGGTGTGCACTGGCTCCTCCCTCTATGCCCCTCCTCCAGACCTCAGTTAGGGAAACTGTGCCCGGAAGAGCTGACATTACTAGGAAAGGATTTGGAATCCAGGGTAAGACTCATACCAGCCACACCAATCACACCGTACAACTTGTGATAACTATACCCAGTTAACAGTATGAACAACAGCTGAGCCTCATTCAACAGATGGCTCAGAACAATAACCCTATAGTTAAGCAATAACTATATACAAGTATTGCAGAAATCCGCACTTGGGACGGGCTCCCAGCATCCACTACGGACTACGAGAAATAGAATTATCGGTGAGTAAATTCTTATTTTCTCTGACGTCCTAGTGGATGCTGGGTACTCCGTAAGGACCATGGGGATTATACCAAAGCTCCCAAACGGGCGGGAGAGTGCGGATGACTCTGCAGCACCGAATGAGCAAACTCAAGGTCCTCCTCAGCCAGGGTATCAAACTTGTAGAATTTTGCAAACGTGTTTGATCCCGACCAGGTAGCAGCTCGGCAAAGTTGTAAAGCAGAGACCCCTCGGGCAGCCGCCCAAGAAGAGCCCACCTTCCTCGTGGAATGGGCTTTTACTGATTTAGGATGCGGCAGTCCAGCCGCAGAATGTGCAAGTTGAATCGTGCTACAGATCCAGCGAGCAATAGTCTGCTTAGAAGCAGGAGCACCCAGCTTGTTGGGTGCATGCAGGATAAACAGCAAGTCAGTTTTTCTGACTCTAGCCGTCCTGGAAACATAGATTTTCAGGGCCCGGACTATGTCCAGCAACTTGGAAGCCTCCAAGACCCGAGTAGCCGCAGGCACTACAATAGGTTGGTTCAAATGAAAGGCTGATACCACCTTAGGGAGAAATTGGGGATGAGTCCTCAATTCTGCCCTGTCCATATGGAAGATCAGATAAGGGCTTTTACATGACAAAGCTGCCAATTCTGACACACGTCTAGCCGAAGCCAAGGCCAAAAGCATGACCACTTTCCACGTGAGATACTTCAACTCCACTGTCTGAAGTGGCTCAAACCAATGTGATTTTAGGAAATCCAACACTACGTTGAGATCCCAAGGTGCCACTGGAGGCACAAAAGGGGGCTGAATATGCAGCACTCCCTTAACAAACGTCTGAACTTCAGGCAGTGAAGCCAGTTCTTTTTGAAAGAAAATAGACAGGGCCGAAATCTGGACTTTTATGGATCCCAATTTTAGGCCCATAGTCACTCCTGACTGTAGGAAGTGCAGAAATCGACCCAGCTGAAATTCCTCTGTTGGGGCCTTCATAGCCTCACACCAAGCAACATATTTTCGCCATATGCGGTGATAATGTTTTGCTGTCACATCCTTCCTAGCTTTTATCAGCGTAGAAATGACTTCAACCGGAATGCCCTTTTCCATCAGGATCCGGCGTTCAACCGCCATGCCGTCAAACGCAGCCGCGGTAAGTCTTGGAACAGACAGGGCCCCTGCTGTAGCAGGTCCTGTCGGAGCGGCAGAGGCCAAGGGTCCTCTGAGATCATTTCTTGTAGTTCCGGGTACCAAGTTCTTCTTGGCCAATCCGGAACGATGAGTATAGTTCTTACTCCTCTCTTTCTTATTATCCTCAGTACCTTTGGTATGAGAGGAAGAGGAGGGAACATATAAACCGACTGGTACACCCACGGTGTCACTAGAGCGTCCACAGCTATCGCCTGAGGGTCCCTTGACCTGGCGCAATATCTTTTTAGCTTTTTGTTGAGGCGGGACGCCATCATGTCCACCTGTGGCCTTTCCCAACGATTTAAAATCAGCTGGAAGACTTCTGGATGAAGTCCCCACTCTCCCGGGTGGAGGTCGTGCCTGCTGAGGAAGTCTGCTTCCCAGTTGTCCACTCCCGGAATGAACACTGCTGACAGTGCTATCACGTGATTCTCCGCCCATCGGAGAATCCTTGTGGCTTCTGCCATTGCCATCCTGCTTCTTGTGCCGCCCTGTCGGTTTACATGAGCGACCGCCGTGATGTTGTCTGACTGAATCAGCACCGGCTGGTTTTGAAGCAGGGGTTTTGCTTGACTTAGGACATTGTAAATGGCCCTTAGTTCCAGAATATTTATGTGTAGGGAAGTCTCCTGACTCGACCATTGTCCTTGGAAGTTTCTTCCCTGAGTGACTGCTCCCCAACCTCGGAGGCTTTCATCCGTGGTCACCAGGACCCAGTCCTGAATGCCGAATCTGCGGCCCTCGAGAAGATGAGCACTCTGCAGCCACCACAGCAGAGACACCCTTGCCCTCGGGGACAGGGTGATCAACCGATGCATCTGAAGATGCGATCCGGACCACTTGTCTAACAGATCCCACTGAAAGATCCTTGCATGGAACCTGCCGAAGGGAATTGCTTCGTAAGAAGCCACCATCTTTCCCAGGACTCGCGTGCAGTGATGCACCGACACCTGTTTTGGTTTCAGGAGGTCTCTGACCAGAGATGACAACTCCTTGGCCTTCTCCTCCGGGAGAAACACCTTCTTCTGTTCTGTGTCCAGAATCATACCCAGGAACAGCAGACGCGTCGTAGGAACCAGCTGCGACTTTGGGATATTCAGAATCCAGCCGTGCTGTTGTAGCACTTCCCGAGATCGTGCTACTCCGACCAACAACTGCTCCATGGACCTCGCCTTTATAAGGAGATCGTCCAAGTACGGGATAATTATAACTCCCTTCTTTCGAAGGAGTATCATCATTTCGGCCATTACCTTGGTAAATACCCTCGGTGCCGTGGACAGACCAAACGGCAACGTCTGGAATTGGTAATGGCAGTTCTGTACCACAAATCGGAGGTACTCCTGGTGAGGTGGGTAAATGGGGACATGTAGGTAAGCATCCTTGATGTCCAGTGATACCATAAAATCCCCCTCTTCCAGGCTTGCAATAACCGCCATGAGCGATTCCATTTTGAACTTGAACTTCCTTATATAAGTGTTCAAGGATTTCAAATTTAGAATGGGTCTCACCGAACCGTCTGGTTTCGGTACCACAAACATTGTGGAATAGTAACCCCGTCCCTGTTGAAGAAGGGGAACTTTGATTATCACCTGCTGGAGGTACAGCTTGTGAATTGCCGCCAGTACTACCTCCCTTTCCTTGGGAATAGCTGGCAAGGCTGATTTGAGGTAACGGCGAGGGGGAGACGTCTCGAACTCCAGCTTGTATCCCTGAGATACCACTTGTAGAACCCAGAGATCCACCTGTGAGCGAACACACTGGTCGCTGAAGTTCCGGAGACGGGCCCCCACCGCACCTGGCTCCACCTGTGGAGCCCCAGCGTCATGCGGTGGACTTAGTGGAAGCAGGGGAGGATTTTTGTTCCTGGGAACTGGCTCTCTGGTGCAGCTTTTTCCCTCTACCCCTGCCTCTGGGCAGAAAGGACGCGCCTCTGACCCGCTTGCCTTTTTGAGGCCGAAAGGACTGTACTTGATAATACGGTGCTCTCTTAGGCCGTGAGGGAACCTGAGGTAAAAAAGTCGACTTCCCAGCTGTTGCTGTGGATACGAGGTCCGAGAGACCGTTCCCAAACAATTCCTCACCCTTATAAGGCAAAACCGCCATGTGCCTTTTAGAATCAGCATCACCTGTCCACTGCAGAGTCCATAATACTCTCCTGGCAGAAATGGACATTGCATTAATTCTAGATGCCAGCCGGCAAATGTCCCTCTGTGCATCCCTCATATATAAGACCACGTCTTTAATATGCTCTATGGTTAGCAAAATAGTATTCCTGTCAAGGGAATCAATGTTATCTGACAGGGAATCAGACCATGCTGCTGCAGCACTACACATCCATGCTGAAGCAATAGCAGGTCTCAGTATAGTACCTGAGTGTGTATACACAGACGTCAGGATAGCCTCCTGCTTTCTATCTGCAGGCTCCTTTAAGGTGGCCGTATCCTGAGACGGCAGTGCCACCTTTTTTGATAAGCATGTGAGCGCCTTGTCCACCCTAGGGGATGTCTCCCAGCGTAACCTATCCGTTGGCGGGAAAGGGTACGCCATTAGTAACCGCTTAGAAATCACTAGTTTCTTATCTGGGGAACCCCACGCTTCTTCACACAATTCATTTAACTCATCAGATGGGGGAAAAGTCACTGGCTGCTTTTTCTCCCCAAACATAATACCCTTTTTTGTGGTAACCGGGTTAATGTCAGAAATGTGCAACACATTTTTCATTGCCGTAATCATGCATCGGATGGCCCTTGTGGATTGTACATTTGTCTCATCCTCGTCGACACTGGAGTCAGACTCCGTGTCGACATCTGTGTCTGCCATCTGAGGTAGCGGGCGTTTTTGAGCCCCTGATGGCCTCTGAGACGCTTGGGCAGGCGCGGGCTGAGATGCCGGCTGTCCCAAAGCTGTTACGTCATCGAACCATTTATGCAAGGAGTTGACACTGTCGGTTAATATACTGCAGGGGAGAGCCTGGGGAGCGTCCTTCCAGCGGAGCTGTGAAGAGAAAATGGCGCTGGCTGTGCTGAGGAAGATAGCCCCGCAACTTCAGCGGCGGGCTTCTCCCGCTTTTTTAATAATATTTATGGCGGGGGATTAGGCACATATACAGTTTCGAACCATATTTTGTGCATTTTGCCAAGTAAAGTATACAAATTGCAGCCCAGGGTGCCCCCCCCCCAGCGCCCTGCACCCACCAGTGACCGGAGCGTGTGGTGTGCTGTGGGAGCAATGGCGCACAGCTGCAGTGCTGTGCGCTACCTTATTGAAGACCGGAGTCTTCAGCCGCCGATTTTCTCCCGGAATCTTCCGTCTTCTGGCTCTGCAAGGGGGGCAGCGGCGCGGCTCCGGGAACGGACGATCGAGGTCGGGCCCTGTGTTCAATCCCTCTGGAGCTAATGGTATCCAGTAGCCTTAGAAGCACAAGCTAGCTGCAAGCAGGTAGGTTTGCTTCTCTCCCCTCAGTCCCTCGTAGCAGTGAGTCTGTTGCCAGCAGATCTCACTAAAAATAAAAAACCTAACAAATACTTTCTTTTTTAGTGAGCTCAGGAGAGCCCACTAAGTGCATCCAGCTCTGGAGGAGGGGCATAGAGGGAGGAGCCAGTGCACACCAGATATAGTACCTAATCTTTCTTTAAAGAGTGCCCAGTCTCCTGCGGAGCCCGTCTATTCCCCATGGTCCTTACGGAGTACCCAGCATCCACTAGGACGTCAGAGAAAACGGCACTTCTGCGCATGCGTATGCGGCGCACTGCGCATGCGCATCGTACAATGCAACGAACGATGTAGTTTCACACAAGGTCTAGCGAAGCTATTCAGTCGCACTGCTGGCCGCAGAGTGATTGACAGGAAGAGGGCGTTTCTGGGTGTCAACTGACCGTTTTCAGGGAGTGTTTGAAAAAACGCTGGCGTGCCAGGAAAAACGCAGGCGTGGCTGGGCGAACGCAGGGCGTGTTCGTGACGTCAAAACAGGAACTGAATAGTCTGAAGTGATCGCAAGCGCTGAGGGGTGGTCTTCAGTATGCCGACTGACGGGATCCCGGTGCAAAGTATACCGGCGCCGGGATCCCGACAGCCGGCATACCGACACATTCTCCCTCGTGGGGGTCCACGACCCCCCCTGTAGGGAGAATAAAATAGCGTAGCGTGGCGAGTGCAGCAAGCCCGCAAGGGGCTCATTTGCGCTCGCCACACTGTCGGTAAGCCGGCGGTCGGGCTCCCGGCGCCGGTATGCTGGTCGCCGGGAGCCCGACCGCCGGCATACCGTAGTGAACCCGCGCTGAGTAGGTTTGAAGCTACTCTGAAACTTCACAAAATTATTTTGTAGCCGCTCTGCGATCCTTTCGTTTGCACTTCTGCTAAGCTAAAATACACTCCCAGTGGTCGGTGGCATAGCGTTTGCACGGCTGCTAAAAACTGCTAGCGAGCGAACAACTCGGAATGACCACCAATGTACCAACCAATCCACTCCTAACTGCTCAAACACAGCCTGGAAAATGTAAAGCAGAAACTGACTGGCTGGTACTTTATCTCTCGTAATTTTATCACTCTCCGAGCTTTGATAAAACCCCCCTCAGGTCTCTATTTATTATCATTTGCAGCCAGCAAGAGCAAATAAAGAATCCTTATCACCACAGTTAGCTTCAATAAGGAACCTTTATTCTTCCAGATGTAACACTGGCAAGGTGCTGGGACGCAAGTCAGAGCCAATGGTTGGGCGCCACCTTATATTTTGCCTCCGGGCACCTAGTATGAACTAGGGCCCAATTCAGTAAGAATGGCAATTGCAATCCTTTGCAATGCAAATGCAGGAGGATTGCATAGCAAAGGATAGCACCTCCTTCCTGCATTAGCGATCGCATCATATCTCTGATGAACATCGGTCTGTGACAGCAGGCTGAGCAAACCTGAGCTTACTCTGGCTTGCGATGACAGGTGACCTTGAGAGGCCAAGGAAACTGTTTCCACGACACACAGTCCTTGGCCTTGCCACTCCCGGAAAACGGGAGCAACACCCCCCTGTTTCCGGCAGCACAAGCCGCCCTTGTATACAGTACTTCCGCCTGTCAATCAGGCAGAGGCATTCGCATCCCTGTGATGTGATCACAGGACTCGTTCTGCACATTGGGAAACTGGGGTGGTCTTCAGGTTGCCGACTGTCGGGATCCCGGCGCACAGTATACCGGCGCCGGAATCCCGACAGCCGGCATACCGACAGTTTTTCTCCCTCGTGGGGGGTCCACGACTCCCCTGGAAGGGAGAATAAATAGCGTGGCCGCAGTGAGCCCAAAAGGGGCTCATTTGCGCTCGCTACGCTGTCGGTATGCCGGCGGTCGGGCTTCCAGCGCCGGTATGCTGGTCGCCGGGAGTCCGGCCGCCGGCATACCATACCATACCCGGGAAACTGCAGTAAAGAACACTTCTGGAATCCTTACTGAATTATGTCCTTACGCCCCTGGTCCTGCATGTAACTGACCCACAATAGGATTAACAGGGACAGAGCCATCTGCATAAAGATGTGATAATAAATCTATTCTTTCAGTTTACTGAATTCTTTCTGCATTTGCACTTTTGACAGTACTATATAACAATGCCTAAGGCTAAGACTGCACAGTTCCTCACATGGGAATGTGAGTTACAATAAAGGTTGTTATTTTGATATTTTTAACATTAAACTCATTGTTAGCAGATCAGAACCCCCCTTCCAAGAATTCCCAAAATAGGTTTTAATTTTGTTGTTAGGTCATGCAAAGCAGAAAAAGGAAGAGACAGCAAAGTGGGGAAGACACTTAGGGGCAGATGTATTAAGCCTGGAGAAGTGATAAAGTAGTGATAAGTGCAAGGTGATAACACACTAGCCAATCAGCTCCTAACTGTAAATTTACATATTGGAGCTGATTGGCTGGTGCATTATCACCTTGAACTTATCACTGCTTTATCACTTCCGCAGGCTTAATACATCTGCCCCAGAGTTTGGAGTGTGCAGGATTCATGTTATTGATTACTGCGGTGTCAGGCAATATACATTTACCAGCGGCGGCTGAAGCCCAAGGGCTGCAGCACCGACTACAGATGAGGCGTGTGTGCTTCTAAGGTGCACATGCGCCTTAGACGGGCATGCGGTCTCTGCAAACAAGGCGCAAATGTGCGTGGCTACATCTAGGCACATTTGCGCCTTGTTTTGCAGCGACTGCATGCCTGTCTAAGGCGCGTGTGCACCTTAGACGCACACACGCCTCATTTGCATGAATGGGGGTGGCATAAGGCACAGTTTGGCTTATTCAGCTTCAGCTGCAATGTTGCAAATTCGCAAATTAGCCGATTATTGGACGACTGCGCATGCGCTGCGTATACATTGCACAAGCGTAAGAGACACAATGCAATCGCAGAACCAGCAAGATACGATCGCATTGCGATTGCCAGGAAGTGTCCGTTTGTGGGAGGTTACATGGTGTTTGTGGGGAATGGTTGGAAAAATGCAGGTGGATATTGGCTGTTTTCGGGGCGTGTATCTGACGTCGGTTGCAATGGATTGTGACTAAAAACATGGCGCCGGTGTGACTGCATTCTCATTACACTGAGTAGCTCTGGGTCAACCGCAACTGTCAATGGTACTCGATTTCTGCAAATGCATCGGGGTGCGTCTTTTTCCTTTCTAAGCGGCTCTTCAAATGCGATTTTTAAGCAGAAGCAGGCTTGAGAAAAACGGTCTGTCTCAATAGCGATCCAAGCTAAAATTAGGTTTTTAGACTGTAAGCTTGAATGTGAAAGGTACTGATGTTAATGACAATTTTTCTTCTGTACAGCTCTGCATAATCGGTGGTGCTATATGATTAACCGATGAGGAGGATATTATTACTAATAATAATAATAATATGTGATTTAGAGGACAAGGATAAGCAACAGAAAGTGATCTATAAATTAGAGAAATGGAAACTTTGGACTCAACAAAAGCAGATTAGTATGAATTAAATATTATGTATTTAAAATAATGGTAATGAAACATGTGAATCTACTGTTAAGCTGGGTACACACTGGACCTATATATGTCATGAGCCGGGGGCTTACCTACGGAGCCAGGGTTAGCCCATCCGGCTGCTGGCGGTGCGGCCATGGAGAGATGTGGCGGGGCTGGCGGTGGTGTTAGTGCGGCTTCCGGGGAGCAGGAGACAGGGAGTCCCGGCGGGGAAGGGGCATCCTCCTGTGTGTCTGCAGAACTGGGGGCAGTCATGTTGGAAACCAAGTTCCATTGCGTCTAATAGCTAAGCTCTGTGGAATGCTCAGGCCAATCATAGGCAGCTTCATCTTACAAAAGGGGTCAGCTCATGCTTGCATGCTGCCAGTGCTTTATGTTACTGCCCTGTGCAGAAGCTCCAGCTTTGAGCTCCCTCAGGAATTTCCTGTGGTTTTTTTTGTGATTCAAGGGTCTCTAGCTCCACTCCACAGGTCTTCCCACTGCCTCTCGCTGCACCCTTGTTGACGACTTCTCGAATCCACGGTTCACAGCTGCCCGACCTCTGGCGGCGTCCCCGGTGACTATTGAGGGGCCACCCAGTCATCTGCAGTGCCCTTCAGCTACGACTTTCTGGTATTCTTTCGTTAGTCCTCAAAGCAGCTTTTTCAGTGTCCTACAGCCACGTTGGTTCAGCATACAAACTTCAGTGTTCTTCAACCATGTTTGTTCAGCATTCTATCTTCAGCATTATTCTTCTACAACATTCTTCTGTTTTCTTCAGTCACTATTATCCAGCATCCATTCTTTAGCAGCATTCTTCAGTGGTCTTCAGTCACGTCTACTCAGCATTCATTATTCTACAGCAGGGCTGGCCAAACCAGTCCTCGAGATCTACCAACAGTACACATTTTCCAGACCACCTAGCTGGTGCACAGGTGTAGTCATTACTAATTAAGATGTGCTGCATTCATTCCTAACTGTCAATTCTACAGATCTCCAGGAGGCCTGGAAAACATGAACTGTTGGTAGATCTCGAGGACCGGTTTGGCCAGCCCTGTTCTACAGCAATCTTCAGTCACGACTTTTCAGCATCCATACCCGACAGTATTATTTAGTGTTCTTCAGTCTCTTCTATTCAGCATTCATACCTCAATAGCAATTCCATGTGTTCTTCAGTCACGAATGTTCAACACTCATCCTTCAGCTGCATTCTTCAGAGTTCTTCAGCTAAGACAACCCAGTAATCTTCCCTCTTAGTCAAGCCTTCATTTACCGGTGTCCTTCAGTTACGTGTACTAAATAAAACTCCCTTAGTTCTCTAGACTTTGAGCTCCAACTTAAATGAGAATGAAGCACATCCGACTGCCTCAGTTGCTCCCTGCTGTGGCGTCCACTTCCCCTAGCGAACGCCCATTTGGCGGATCCTCATCACCAGCCCGTTGTGACGTGTTGTTTCCAGCCAAACTGCAATGACATATTGGGCATGTCGCTCAGTGTGTATGTCCAATATGCAGGTGCCCGTGGTGGTTAGCGATGTTGCTTGGTCGCCCTTGCTATTTGGCAAACCGAGCGAGAACACTAGCGAGCTTGCTCTATTTAAATGAAGGACAGAGCAATATGTCGCTTCATCCTCCATACATCTTTCTAATGTGTACTCAGGATCCGATATGTCGTCCCATCAGGCCGACATATCAGCTAGATATACAGTGCACAGGGTGCACCCCGTTTTAGTCTTGCACAAGTAAATCCCCTTTAAAAAGTATCCATACAAAACACCAAACACAAGCTGACTGAGAAAGATATCTGAGAACATAGCTACAGAAAGTGACTGACACAAAATAGCTGGCAAACTACGTATATAGAAACTTATCATGAAATTGAACTTTAATATTTTACAGACACATTTTTTAAAACAATGGCCCTAGAGAAAAGTGGGGAAGTTGCAGTCACCAATTACTTCCCGTGGATATATGCTGTATGTGGATGGCGGACACTGCATCACTGCCATCCACATGTTGTTTAGGAAGTGTAATGTTTAGTATGCATGCAGCTAGTAAAGACACACTTCTACAGCTCTCCAGTATCCTGTGGTGGGTGGCACATAGGCCACTTTACGCTTCCTTATGGACAAATCCAGGCTAATTCTCTATACCTATAATCCCTGACTTTAAAGCGGTATTTGACACCACTGACCGCGCCATCTTCCTTCCATTCCATCAGGATCTGCAATTCGATTTTGTCCTAGTTCACCTTCTTTTTGTTCATCCACTTCTCAATATTTATTATTTACTCACGTCTACCGCCCCTCCACTTCTACAGTACATCCTTTCGGGATCCCCCAAGGTTTTGTCCTCAGCCTTCTATTTCTACTCCCTCTACACCTCTGTGAGTTTATCAGTTTATTTGGCCAACGATACCACCTCTACGCTGGCAATATGCAAATTTACCTCTCTACCTCTGATCTCTTTCACTCTGTCATTTATCATGTCACCTCTTGTCTATCAGCCTTCTACTTCTGTATGGAACATGCTTTATGGAATTTAGGGCTAGATGCATCCTCGCTTGTAGAGTGATAAAATGGAAAGAGAAAAGGCACCAGCCAATCAGCTCCTAACTGCCATGTCACAGGCCCTGTTTGAAAAATGACAGGTAGGAGCTGGTTGGCTGGTAGTTTATCACTTTCCCTTTTATCACTCTCCAAGCGATGATGCTTAATATTAGTTAATATTTCTCCTTAATATTTCAAAAACTCCTCATCTTTCCCCCAGTCAAGGCTCCATCTACTCCCACTCTCTCTCTCTCTTTCTGTTGAGAATGCCTCCCTCTGTTCTGCTCTGCTCCTCAACTCCAATGTCTGTGTCATCATTAACGTTGCCCTTTCTGTCTCTCTCACACATTCAGTCCCTTTTCCAAACCCTCCTTTTCCATCTCTTTAATACAGAATGAGGCCCCTCCTCAACCTGTAAGCTACTGAAAATCACATGGTTAAGAGGCAGCTGGACTGTGTATGACTGTGATGCACCTAGCTGGCAGTAAGCTACTAGCACTTTAAAATCTAGGTGTAGGATGGATGTACCATGCTTCATACTGCACACATTCTAAAGGTGGTATCCCTGTTTGTACGTAAACAACCCAACTTTGTAAATTACCTAGTCAAAACCAAGTGAGCCTCCAATGATGTATTTATAAAGGCCAGAATCTAAACCAGTAGCTATAAACATCGCCCCATAAAGCGGTAATGTGTTTAGTAAAGTAGTGCCTTTTTATTTGTCTGAAAAACTAACACTATGAGGTATATGCAATTGCGGTCGAATTGCTGAAAATGTCGAAAAACAGGTCAGTTTTCGACACAAAAGACCTGTTGAATTTGATTCGACAATTCAATACAGTACTTTTCGACAAAAAACCTTCGACTTTTGGCAATTCGAAATTTTTTCAATTCGACATGTCTGCAATGTTAAAATGCGGCTTTTCGACAAAAGTATATTCAATTGAAGAATGTTGATTCGACAACAGTGCTTTTCGACAGTCATTTCGTCAATTTCATTCCGCCTCATTTTCCTGTCGTGATCTAATAACATTTTTTAAAAACATGAATTTTTTGGTGTTTTATTGCTAATAGCATATCTATTTATATTAGAAGGGATTATCTACTTGGTTTGTCCTTAGGAGCCACAAGTATTATTTAATTGATTTTTTAAAGAATATTATTTTTTTACTAGCTACAATAATATGGAGAGATCAGTGCATGTTTTTAGGTTGGAAGGGGTGTGAAAGTGTTAAAATTCCTGAAAAAAAAAATGCGTGGGGTCCCCCCTCCTAAGCATAACCAGCCTCGGGCTCTTTGAGCCGGTCCTGGTTGTAAAAATATGGGGGGGGGGATGACAGGGGTTCCCCCGTATTTTAACAACCAGCACCGGGCTCTGCGTCCGGTCCTAGTGCCAAAAATACGGGCGACAAAAGACGTAGGGGTCCCCCGTATTTTTCAAACCAGCACCGGGCTCCACTAGCCAGAGAGATAATGCCACAGCCGGGCGACACTTTTATATTGGTCCCTGCGGCCGTGGCATTAAATCCCCAACTAGTCACCCCTGGCCGGGGTACCCTGGAGGAGTGGGGACCACTTAAATCAAGGGGTCCCCCCCTCCAGCCACCCAAGGGCCAGGGGTGAAGCCCGAGGCTGTCCCCCCCCATCCAAGGGCGGCGGATGGGGGGCTGATAGCCAGAGTGTAAAATGAAAGAATATTGTTTTTTGTAGAAGAACTACAAGTTCCAGCAAGCCTCCCCCGCAAGCTGGTACTTGGAGAACCACAAGTACCAGCATGCTGGGGGGAAACGGGCCCGCTGGTACCTGTAGTTCTACTACAAAAAAATACCCAAATAAAAACAGTACACACACACACACACACACACCATGACAGTATTACTTTATTACATACATGCACACCAACATACACACATACTTACCTATGTTGACACGAAGAGTCAGTCCCCTTCTCCACGTAGAATCTATGGGGTACCTGTAAATAAAATTATACTCACAACAATCCAGTGTAGATCAGTCCTCTTCTTGTTTGTAATCCACGTACTTGGCAAAAAAAAAAAAAAAAAAAAAAACAAGAACCCGAACAACGCACTGAAAGGGGTCCCATGTTTACACATGGGACCCCTTTCCCCGACTGGCGGGACCGCCCGTGACTGCTGTCAAAGAGGGTCCCTTCAGGCAATCAGGGAGTGCCATATCATGTCGGCGCACTCGAGATACAATGTGGCGCATAGGCGCTCCATTATATCCAATGGTGGGAACTTTGCGGTCAGCGGTAGTCCGCGAGGTTCTGTGGGGTCACTCTTGTGGTCTACCGCTGACCGCAAAGTTCCCACTATTGGATATAATGGAGCGCCTATGCGCTACATTGTATCTCGAGTGCGCCGCCTGACTAACAGTTCAGGAGCGCACAGCCAATCAGGAGAGTGCCATGACGTGGCGCTCACAGATTGCCTGAAGGGACCCTCTTTGACAGCAGTCACGGGGAAAGGGGTCCCATGTGTAAACATGGGACCCCTTTCAGTGCGTGGTTCGGGTTCTTCGGTTTTTTTATTTGTCAAGTACGTGGATTACAAACAAGAAGAGGACCGATCTACACTGGATTGTTGTGAGTATAATTTTATTTACAGGTGCCCTGTGGATTCTACGTGGAGAAGGGGACAGACTCTTCGTGTCAACATAGGTAAGTATGTGTAGTAGAACTACAGGTACCAGCGGGCCAGTTTCCCCCCAGCATGCTGGTACTTGTGGTTCTCCAAGTACCAGCTTGCGGGGAGGCTTGCTGGGACTTGTAGTTCTTCTACAAAAAACAATATTCTTTCATTTTACACTCTGGCTATCAGCCCCCCATCCGCCGCCCTTGGATGGGGGGGGGACAGCCTCGGGCTTCACCCCTGGCCCTTGGGTGGCTGGAGGGGGGGGGGACCCCTTGATTTAAGGGGTCCCCACTCCTCCAGGGTACCCCGCCTAGGGGTGACTAGTTGGGGATTTAATGCCACGGGCGCAGGGACCAAAATAAAAAAGTGACCCCGGCTGTGGCATTATCTCTCTGGCTAGTGGAGCCCGGTGCTGGTGTGAAAAATACGGGGGACCCTTACGTCTTTTGTCCCCCGTATTTTTGGCTCCAGGACCAGACACAGAGCCCGGTGCTGGTTGTTAAAATACGGGGGGAACACCTGATTTTCCTCCCCATATTTTTACAACCAGGACCGGCTCAAAGAGTCCGAGGCTGGTTATGCTTAGGAGGGGGGGACCCCACACATTTTTTTTTCAGGATTTTTTGAACACTTTTGTGCCATCCATGAAGTCAAATCCAGGCCGCCCACTATTCGTCAATTGGTCCGTTTTTCGACAGCAGGACTGTCGAATCCGTTATTTACTGAATATGTCGAATTCGGGTCTCGGCTGGAGGGTTTCGACTGTCAAATTGTGTTGAATCCAAAAACGGTCCGAATTCCAGCCGGAATTTGACCGCAATTGCATATACCCCTATAAGTGATAATGGATTGAAGGCTGCATTTGATAGATCAGAGTACAGGTATGAGATTGCTAAGCAGATGGAGTCTCAGACACCCCTGTTTCCCTGACATTCCCTCTCATACCATAGTTTTGTGTTTCACAAGCCCAGTCCTCGGGGGAACCCTGACAGAGCATGTTTTACAGATTTCCTAGTTGGTGCACAGGTGTATTCATTAATGGCTGACATATTAAAAAAAAAAAAAAAAAACTAGAAAAAAAAACAAATTCACCCAGCAAAACAAACTTGCATCCTAAATAATAATAAAAGTGCAGATATCTCAATTATATACATTTGCACACTTATGGTAAACCAGCAGCCAAGGAAAGGTGTCTCTGCTAAGGTGGTCCTAGACCACATGAATATAGAGAGCAAAAGCCACAAGTTAGAAAGAGAATATATTAGAATACCCATAAAATCTATACGTAAAGAATGGGCTTTAGCGCAGAGGAAATGGCAGAGTTTACTATTGTCAGGGACAAATATTAGCAAACAATAGGCATTTTTTATTTCTGCTGTAAAATATAGTGTGGGGCACTAACACAAAGGGGATGGTCATTGCTAACATATTTAAATTTAATTGTCGAAAACCTTTTTATACTTACCTATGAACCATCTGAATGTTTACCTAGATAAAATTAATATACCCCACTTACTCTTTGAAGATACACTATAGAATTTTTACTCTCCGATTAGTCTGAAGGAACTGAACCAAAATATTTTCTATCTCAAAAATCATAAGATGCCAGGGTTAAATGAAATCTCTATTGCGCGTCATAAGAAAAAAAAAAAAAACACAGTATTGTTTGTAGCGGAACTGAGGGAAAGGATAGGCTCCCTGCTTCTATATCCAAAACTCTGACTAAATGAGGATTCCAATTCCTACAGACTCCTATCTCATTTACACCAGATGTAAACATTTTGTCTAAGATCCTTACCAGTAGATTAAATAAGCTAATTACAACAGTTAGCGCCAGTGATCAGACTGGCCTTATTCCTGCAAAGTCCACTGCTATAAATTTCAGAAGCATATAGTACCATTTGCAAATACAGGTTGAGTATCCCTTATCCAAAATGCTTGGGACCAGACATATTTTGGATATCGGATTTTTCCGTATTTTGGAATAATTGCACACCATAATGAGATATCATGGTGATGGGACCCAAATAAAAGCACAGAATACATTTATGTTACATATACACCTTATACACACAGCCTGAAGGCAATTTTAGCCAATATTTTTTATAACTTTGTACATTAAACAAAGTGAGTCTACATTCACACAATTCATTTATGTTTCATATACACCTTATACACACAGCCTGAAGGTCATTTAATACGATATTTTTAATAACTTTGTGTATTAAACAAACTTTGTGTACATTGAGTCATCAAAAAACAAAGGTTTCACTATCTCACTCTCACGCAAAAAAGTCCGTATTTCGGAATATTACGTATTTCGGAATATTTGGATATGGGATACTAAACCTGTATCACATTCTAAAGAAGAAGACAATGCGTTGATGCCTTTGAATGCCCCAAAGGCTTTTGACTCTGCATAGGCCTATTATTAGTATTATAAAATGTTATTTATAAAAGGCACCACAAATGTTTCGCAGCGCTGTACAAAGGACAGTAAAGGGAGACAAAAACTTAGCATTACAGTAAATAAATAACAAAAATAGAGTACAGGTAACAAAGAGCACCACAATTCTCATAACATAATACAGCTAAGATGTAAGTAGCGAAGGAGTAATCATCGTACTACTTGGGGCTGGCAGCCATAGACAGAGATGAGCCTTTACCAGCAGGAGAAGAAGCAGGTAAAGATGGTCGCTGAGTAGGAGAGAGCTGCGAATGAAATGTGTTGAGAAGAGGGCTTTGACAACAAGAGGAAAGAGAGCCCTGCTCTGAAGAGCTAACAATCTAGTGGGAAGGGGCGACAGACAGATGACATGAGGTGCAAGCATGCGGGAGGTAGCCTGATGTCAGTATGTAAGCAAAGCAGAGATGTTCAAGGCATGAGGCAGGGGGATGGAGGAGCAGCCTCAGGACTAGGTTATGCATCGAAATGGTATGCTTTGATGAATATGCTTTGGCGAATGGGCCTACATTTGTAACTTTATTGTTGGACTGATTTATATATTGGTTGCATGTGAAGCCAGTGGTGAGAATAAGGGTCACAAAATCACAGACCCTTGCTCACTAGGCAGAGGCACCTGCCATGGGCGTCCTTTCTCATCTACATTATTTACCAATGGCCTGCAGTCTACTCAATCAAAATGAATCCCAATATTAGAAGGTTGAGAGTGAGAACATGCAGCTGCCTTGTATTCTGTTGATTTGTTCCTAGAGGATGCTAGATAGGAGCTACGCTGGAACTTGTGGGTGAATTTGGTAAATTTTGTTGGACAAAAAATAACGGGAGTAAAGCTAGTATTTTTCACACAGTAAGTTCAGCGTTTGCTTATATGACAGTAGAATTATCCCTCATATGCAATATTTAAATATCTTAGTATATTTGTATCATAGAAAATGGAGGACAATGTTAGCTATAATATGAGACAAGCTGAAGACTCTTTATAAGAAAAAGCACACAAATGGAGTAATCTGTCACTAACCGCTATGGGCTGGGTAAGCATGGTTAAAATGGTGGCACTACCCAGGTTTTTGTGTGTGGTACAGCACTCTCCTATATATCATCATTCAAGTAAATGTTTGGCAGAATAGAGAAATATCTGCGCTTTTTGATTTCGATGGGCAAGTGTTCCAAAATAAATCTGTCTATCCTCCACATACTGAAAAACAGGTGGAGGACAGATTCTGTCTAGTCAACATATTTCTGCAACTGGGTTGGCAAGAAGGTCCTGTGATGTGACAGCTCTGGTTGGTATTCAAAATATAAGGTGGAGACGGGCACACTTTTGTTGTAGGGTTGTCCATATATACAGCAATTTCTGAGGAGAACTGTCTTTGAGATCCTGGTGTTGAGATGTATCTGACTAGTCTATCTAGTTGTATTTTGGACTTGCCCTACAAGAATGTGAACATATGCCCACAACAATGTATAGCAGTGTCCCAGCCATATATATGGTTCATGAGACTCTGGAACATGAGAAAGGTATTTATTTCCCATAACTTATTGAATAAATATAACCAAATTGGGTGTGCATGGCTAAAATACAATTGAGCCTTTGCCCCAAGCAGTCACACACAGAAAATGAATGCTGGAAGTGGTTAATATACCCCATGTCGGGATCCCAGTGTTCAGAATCCCGACCCCGGAATCCCAACAGGCGTTTAAATGCAGACGGTCAGAATCCTAGACCTCACCCGGTATTCCCACTCAAGTGGTGGGTCCACTACACCATGAGTGGGAATATAACCTGTGGCGAGCGAAGCGAGCCAACATGCCTGAAGCATGGCGAGCACGGCTAGCCTGCGATGGAAATCGATGCCTCGCTGTCAGGATTCTAACTCTCTCTGCACATGTTATATCTGCCCCACCTGCATGGTTTTGCCCATTAGAGGAAGATTTAGATTTTTCCACTCAACATTAATTAGGCCCCTATTGACTTATGTCCTAGATATTAAGAAGTGTATGGGGGATGGTGGTGTGACTTATTTGTTTAATAAGTCTAAATATATTAATAATTGGCAATAGCTAATAACTGTAATTGTCTGTTAACACATTTTTAGAGCTGTTGCCTTCTACATGTGTATAGATAATACAGTATGTCACTGGGAAAATATTGGTTACATTTTTTGTGACCCAAAAAGGAAGAACCATAACAGCAGAAGAAAACTGAATCAATGCTTTGACGTCTTATATTTAAACATATTTAACTACGGTCTTTACTTTTTCTCATGTACATGTGCAATATGTGATGTTGGGGTAGGGGTGAATAGGTGGATTTTGGTTTTGTTGTATAAAATAATGTACAAGAAAAATACAATGAATATACAAAAATACTGCAATGATTGAATTCCTTTTGCTCTGCCTGGGGGTCTCATCTCTCCCTGCATCAGGACAGACACAAGAATTATTGATTCTTGCTTATTGGCTTTCTTGTTCTTCATTTGTTATTATTTTTCCTTCTTTTTAGTACTATGGGCCTGATTCTGAGATGTCTGCTAATGCATTCACAGCTGCAAATTTGCATGCAGCTAATGGGGGTAATTCCAAGTTGATCGCAGCAGGAAATTTTTTAGCAGTTGGGCAAAACCATGTGCACTGCAGGGGAGGCAGATATAACATGTGCAGAGAGTTAGATTTGGGTGTGGTGAGTTCAATCTGCAATCTAAATTGCAGTGTAAAAATAAAGCAGCCAGTATTTACCCTGCACAGAAACAAAATAACCCACCCAAATCTAACTCTCTCTGCAAATGTTATATCTGCCCCCCCCCCCCCCCCCCCCCCTGCAGTGCACATGGTTTTGCCCAACTGCTAAAAAATTTCCTGCTGCGATCAACTTAGAATTATTCCAATATGTGATAATATGCTAATGCTGTAGCTGCCTGGAAATGTAGTGAGATACCCTTTGGTAGCATTGCAGACCCAGGCTCTGCAAACAAATCCTCATTGCGAGAGGCATCACTTACTGTAGGTACATTGGCACGTGCGCAGTGCGACCCTGACGCATGCGCAGTCAGACGATAATTGTTCAAGTCCATAAATATTTGCATTACGTACAATTCTGAATCAGGCCGTATATTTTTTTATTCTCCCTTATATCCTTTTATGTCTTGGAGTTCTAATTATGCTGCTAAGAGGTAACCACTGTTCGGTTCTCACTTTTTTTTTATTTTTATTTTTATATAGTCTTTTTTAATTGAAAACAATGAAAAAATTACACACCGTTTCAGCATCAGAAAACATACAATGGACCTACAGACAGAGAAGAAAAGGAAAAACAGTGTATATACATTCCTTGCATATATAGGATTCCAATAAATCTGGCAGAATACTGTGAATCCTAATAACATAAGTCCATCAAAAAAGGAAAAAGGAAAATTTAAATCAAGTCCGGTTGAAACGGTGCATGTTCCAACATAAAGCACAACTTAATTAAGAAT
Source organism: Pseudophryne corroboree (assembly GCF_028390025.1). Classification (NCBI taxonomy): domain Eukaryota; kingdom Metazoa; phylum Chordata; class Amphibia; order Anura; family Myobatrachidae; genus Pseudophryne; species Pseudophryne corroboree. The sequence continues at coordinate 193,008,945 of NC_086450.1, read as the reverse complement.
AAAGAAGGGGGAGTAGAGGATAGAGGAAGGCAAAATGTGTTAAAAAGAATGGAGAGAAGGAGAGGAAAGAACAGGGTAGAGAAGCCGAATCCATACTAAGGCATCTTAGTCAGAAAACATTCCATTAATAATTGTGGAAAGTTGGTGGGAGACGAGAGTACCCTACCTCTACTACTGCATTAGGACTATATAGGGGTATATGCAATTCACGGCGAATCGCGGCAAATTATCGCCGTTTTTTAATTCGACAGGTGGCTGCCGGAATTCACCATATTCAATGAAAAACGGATTCGACATTACCGCGGGCGAAAAACGGCCGATTTGCCGGATTTTGCCGCGATTTTAAAAAACGGGAAAAAATGGCGTGGGGTCCCCCCTCCAAAGCATAACCAGCCTCGGGCTCTTCGAGCTGGTCCTGGTTCTAAAAATGCGGGGAAAAATTTGACAGAGGATCCCCCGTATTTTTAAAACCAGCACCGGGCTCTGCGCCTGATGCTGGTGCAAAAAATACGGGGGACAAAAAGAGTAGGAGTCCCCCGTATTTTTCACACCAGCATCGGGCTCCACTAGCTGGACAGATAATGCCACAGCCGGGGGTCACTTCTATACAGTGCCCTGCGGCCGTGGCATTAAATATCCAACTAGTCACCCCTGGCCGGGGTACCCTGGGGGAGTGGGGACCCCTTCAATCAAGGGGTCCCCCCCCCCCAGCCACCCGAGGGCCAGGGGTGAAGCCCGAGGCTGTCCCCCCCCCATCCAATGGCTGCGGATGGGAGGCTGATCGCCTTGAGAAAAATGACAAGAATATTGTTTTTTCCAGTAGTACTACAAGTCCCAGCAAGCCTCCCCCGCAAGCTGGTACTTGGAGAACCACAAGTACCAGCATGCGAGAGAAAAACGGGCCCGCTGGTACCTGTAGTACTACTGGAAAAAAAATACCCAAATAAAAACAGGACACACACACCGTGACTTGTACAACTTTATTACATACTGCCGACACACACATACTTACCTATGTTGACACGAAGCAGTCGGTCCTCTTCTCCAAGTAGAATCCACGGATACCTGAAAATAAAAGATAATTATACTCACCTTCCAGCGTCCAGAGATACATCCACATCCAGAAAATAATCCAGGTACTTGGCAAAAAAACAAAACGCAATGACCCGATCCTGCGGCCTGAAAGGGGTTCCATATTCACACATGAGACACCTTTCCCCGAATGTGCCGGGACCCCACGTGACTCCTGTCAGAGGTCCCTTCAGCCAATCAGGAAGCGCTACTACGTGGCGCTCACCTGATTGGCTGTGCGCTGTCTGTGCTGTGACAGCGCATCGCAAAGCCTCTCCATTATATTCAATGTTGGGAACTTTGCCGTCAGCGGGGGGGTTACCCGCGGTCAGCCGCTGACCGGCGGGTGACCCCACCGCTAGCCGCAAAGTTCCCACCATTGAAAGTAATGGAGAGGCTTTGCGATGCGCTGTCAGCACAGACGCGCACAGAGCCAATCAGCAGAGTGCAAGGACGTTGCACTCGCTCATTGGCTGAAGAGACCTTTCTGTGACAGCTGTCACATAGAGGTCTCTGCATTCGGGGAAAGGTGTCTCATGTGTGAATATGGGACCCCTTTCAGTCCGCTGGCACGGGTATTTGCGTTTTGTTTTTTTGCCAAGTACCTGGATTATTTTCTGGACGTGGATGTATCTCTGGACGCTGGAAGGTGAGTATAATTATCTTTTATTTTCAGGTATCCGTGGATTCTACTTGGAGAAGAGGACCGACTGCTTCGTGTCAACATAGGTAAGTATGTGTGTGTCGGCAGTATGTAATAAAGTTGTACAAGTCACGGTGTGTGTGTCCTGTTTTTATTTGGGTATTTTTTTTCCAGTAGTACTACTACTACTACTACAGGTACCAGCGGGCCCGTTTTTCTCCCGCATGCTGGTACTTGTGGTTCTCCAAGTACCAGCTTGCGGGGGAGGCTTGCTGGGACTTGTAGTACTACTGGAAAAAACAATATTCTTGTCATTTTTCTCAAGGCTATCAGCCTCCCATCCGCAGCCCTTGGATGGGGGGGGGGGGGGACAGCCTCGGGCTTCACCCCTGGCCCTTGGGTGGCTGGGGGGGGGGACCCCTTGATTGAAGGGGTCCCCACTCCCCCAGGGTACCCCGGCCAGGGGTGACTAGTTGGATATTTAATGCCACGGGCGCAGGGCGCTGTATAAAAGTGACCCCCGGCTGTGGCATTATCTGTCCAGCTAGTGGAGCCCGATGCTGGTGTATAAAATACGGGGGACCCCTACTCTTTTTGTCCCCCGTATTTTTTGCACCAGCATCAGGCGCAGAGCCCGGTGCTGGTTTTAAAAATACGGGGGAACCCCTGTCAATTTTCCCCCCGCATTTTTAGAACCAGGACCAGCTCGAAGAGCCCGAGGCTGGTTATGCTTTGGAGGGGGGACCCCACGCCATTTTTTTCAGGGATTTTACCATTCCATCCAAAAAAAATAAAAAATAAAATATTTTTAAAAATATATAAATACTTGTGCCTCCAAAAAAGACAAACCAAGTACATAATCCCTTCTAATATAAATAGATATGATATTACCAAGAAAAAAAAAAAAAAACACAAAAAAAACATGTTTTACATTTTTTTTATTAGTTTCACCCTCCAAAGTGTTGCGTATTGAAAATGACGAATTTACTGTCTAAAAGCACTGTTGTCGAATTTCCAAACTTCCATTGAATAGACTTTGGTCGAATTGCAGCATGTGTATCATTGCAAAAAAGTCGAATTTGTCAAAAGTCGAATTTCAAAAAGTCGAATTTTGAAAGTCCGTTTTTTTTGTCGGAAAGTACTGAATTGCATTGTCGAATTTTTTTTTTTGGCGAAAAATTCCCGAAATTCGACAATTTCGGGAATTCGACAGCAATTGCATATACCTCATAGTCTTTGTATAATGTTGAGGTTTTATAGGTCAACCTGGGAAACTATATAGAATTAAAATCGACAGTCTTGTCTCTAGAAGCTAAAAGTGTTTCCTCCATAGCCATATAATAATCTAACCCAGAGAACCAGTTTTTACGTGTAGGGGAAACGTTAGATCTCCATAGAGTTGGTATCGTCGCTCTGGCTGCATTACACAGATGCCTCTGTAATGAAGATTTATAATCTGATAGGGCCATAGAGGAGTGATTCAATAACCAAAAGGCCGGGGTAGAGGGGACAGTAATATGGAGAATATCCTGGGAAGTTGCTATAACATCGGTCCTGTAAGAGGTTAACAGGGGACAACTCCACCAGATGTGTAAAAAAGTACCCAAAGCTTTACAGCATCTCCAACAATTAGCAGATACTGAAGGAGAGATGGTATGCAAAAGGGTAGGATGTCTATACCACTGAATTAGAATTTTGTATTGTGTTTCTCTGACCTGGATACATATAGAGCTATTCTGTGTTTTGAGAAAAATAGATTCCCATTCCTTGTCGGAAAACTGCAGATTGAGGTCTCTCCCCCACCTAGAAGTGAAAGATGGAAGGGTGAGAGTATCAGGCATATGTAATAGTCTGCATAGGGTGGAAATCGTGTGAGTAGGATTAATTGGGGCGACGCATATTCTCTCAAATTGTGTTAACTCTCTGGTGGCCCGTGGAAGTCTATTATCAGAATTTAAGTAGTGTCTAACCTGTAGATACTTCCAAAAATCAGTTTGTGGGATGTTCCATTTAGTCCGAATATCCGCAAACTGTTTAACTCCAGATTTTTGTACTAGTTGTCCAACTCTAAAAAGTCCCTCTAGTGCCCATGTACGAGAGAGAGAGAGAGAGAGAGAGAGAGAGAGAGAGAGAGAGAGAGAGAGAGAGAGAGAGATCTATATATATATATATCTATATATCCGGTATACAGTCTGAGTTACCTGAGAAAGAGGTTAAGGGGCCAAAGTCTGAGGAAATATATACGAACAGCGACGTATATTTTTCCAGAAAGATAGTGTGGGGGAGATAGTAGGATGAGATATAGCCAATTTGGGTATAGTGGGAAGCAATGGAAAAATTTCAGGGTATTGCCGTGTATAAAGGCCTTCCAAACCTACCCACTGCTTGTTGTCCCGACTCCTGGTCCAGTCCAGAATTCTGTTGAGCAAAATCGACTTATAATAGCTCCTAATATCTGGAAATTGAAATCCCCCTCGCGTAGCTGACCTTACTTATTCTCGGTCTCTTACGGGACCATACTAATTGCTGTATAAGGAGCTGAATGGATCTGAACCATGAGTCAGGAATCTGTATTGGCAAACTTATTTTTGCACTTGTGTGTGCGTTTACTTTCGGTTCTAATGACAGACATGAAGCGTATAAGTGTGTGTGTGTAATAGTAGCAGCAGCCATTACAGGAAGGTGGTTTCACATTTCTGCCTTTATTACTCACACATCTGGGGCTTTCATTTAGACTTATAAATTGGCGCTGGACCTATTGAAACACTGTAACTATAAAGAATATTCCTACAAGTATTTTCTCCCTGATGTTAAGTGGCATTTTCATATACTTCGACAAATCTATAGTCAGCTAAAGCTAGAGCACCACCTTCTGTTAGATCCACGTACGTGCAGGGTCACTTAGATGGGCAAGAAAAGGATTACTGATCTAAAAATTTAAATATTCTTCCTGCACACTATACTCATATCTACTGTACTGAAAAGATTAATGAATACTTTAAAACTGTATGGGGGGGCCTAATATCACGATTAATGATTGATGGTCATTATTGTAGTATCCAATTAGAGGCTGTTTTTAATCCTCGACGCGTGATTGGATGAAAATATATGGGATCACGGATAAGTCCCCAATCCCATCTGTTATCGCGGCTCCGGCGGCTGCTTATCGGGGATTATGCTTTGTGTGCCTGTAATACCCGTTTAGTGCCAGTAACGTGGGAAAAGGATGCTGGCAAGTACAGCTACTAATAGGATATCCCCGTGTGTACTGAATGGTACTTATCTTAGGGCTGCTACTAGGGTTGGGGTGGGGGCAGAGAAATAAAGCAGGACATCTGTGATGAGTAGGAAGCATGTCGTGGTGTGCGTAGGCTTCAGAGGGTAGGTTAGGGCCGGATTAAGAGGGAAGCACAGGGGGCGAGTACCCCCGAGACCTCCTCTCTCACTGCTCCCATCACTCTTCCCCCCCACCCCGGCCAGAGCTCCCCATCTTTAGCTGATGTTCAGTTTGGTGACTGTGACCGGGCTCCATGTCTGCGCATTGGACTAATCAGCAGGGAGCAGACATAGAGGGACCAGGATCATCCGGCATTATAAAGTACTTTTTTCACTATCTACGCTGCGTGCGTAACATCATGCTGTCATGTGCACTGATGAACAGTGTGTGAGGAGCCTGGAGAAGGAGATGATCCAGGTAAGTGGTGGTGGAGGGAGAGATAACACAAACACCGGCTGCTGCAGAGGGATAGGGAGGACACAGGCTGCTGCAGTGATACAGGATGGAGAGGGGCACAGACTGCTGTAGAGACACCAGGGTAGGTGGGGAACAGACTTCTGCGGAGACATTGAGGGGGAGGGAGTTGCCAAGTCACCGCATTGCCCTGTGTGACAAAATCCTAGCTTCGGCTAATTTGCCTCCAGTTTGTGTGCATACAGTAATATTTGAGAAAAGAGGAAGCAGACTGCTCTTAGATGCATGGGTGAATGGTAGCACAATAACACACTCATGCTTACACAGCACTCACGTTGTACATGTGAGAGACTGAACTAGGCTGCAGCCTGTGACATTGGTCTAAGGGGTGGGGGGGGGGGGGAATACCAATACTATTCAATTTGTAGACATCTTCTAATGAGATTGCAACGCTGTCACACTGTACACAGGGGATGGAAGGAGCAAGCACAAGCAAACTAGCCTACATAGCTTAGCTTACAGCACATAAGAGTGGACAGATGTCAGCTGTAATGGGCCCAACACACTGGAAGATAACACTGAAAGATATGAACGGTCTCGTTCATCAATGAACGAGATCTGTATTCACAGCGCTTCACTTTTTCCACATTTTGTTATGTTACAGCCTTATTCCAAAATGGAATAAATTCATTTTTTCCCTCAAAATTCTACACACAATACCCCATAATGACAACGTGAAAAAAGTTTTTTGGAGATTTTTTGCACATTTTAAAAAAATAAAAAACTAAGAAATCACATGTACATAAGGTTTCACGGCCTTTGCCATGAAGCTCAAAATTGAGCTCAGGTGTATCCTGTTTCAACTGATCATCCTTCAGCTGTTCCTACAGTTTAATTGGAGTCTACTTGTGGTAAATTCAGTTATTTGGACATGATTTGGAAAGGTACACACCTGTCTATATAAGGTCCCACACATGACAGTGCATGTCTGAGCACAAACCAAGCATGAAGTCAAAGGAATTGTCTGTATACCAGGGGAAGGGGACAGAAAAATATCTGCTGCTTTGAAGGTCCCAATGAGCACAGTGGTGACCAAGAACCCGATGGTCCCTTTGTCAGAGCTACAGCATTCCTCTATGGCGAGAGGAGAACCTTATGGAAGGATATCTATCTCTGCAGCAATCCACCAATCAGGCCTGTATCATAGAGTGGCCAGACGGAATCCACTCCTTAGTAAAAAGCACATGGCAGGCCACCTGGAGTTTGCAAAAATGCACCTGAAGGACTCTCAGACCATGAGAAACAAAATTCTCTGGTCTGAACTCTTTGGATGAATGACAGACATCATGTTTGGAGGAAACCAGGCACCGCTCATCACCAGGTCAATACAATCCCTACAGTGAAGCATGGTGGTGGCAGCATCATGCTGTGGGGATGTTTTTTGCGTCAGGAACGGGGAGACTAGTCAGGATAGAGGGAAAGATGAATGCAGCAATGTACAGAGGCATCCTGGATGAAAACCTGCTCCAGAGCGCTCTTGACCTCAGACTGGAGCGACGGTTCATCTTTCAGCAGGACAACAACTCTAAGAACACAGACAAGATATCAAAGGAGTGGCTTCAGGACAATTCTGTGAATATCCTTGAGTGGCCCAGCCCAGACTTGAATCCAACTGAACATCTCTGGAGAGATCTGAAAATGGCTGTGCACCGACGCTTTCCATCAAACCTGATGGAGCTTGAGAGGTGCTGCAAAGAGGAATGGGTGAAACTGCCCCAAAATAGGTGTGCCAAGCTTGTGGCATCATGTTCAAAAAGACTTGAGGCTGTAATTGCTGCCAAAGGTGCATCAACAAAGTACTGAGCAAAGGCCGTGAGTACTTATGTACATGTCATTTCTTAGTTTTTCATTTTTAATAAATTTAGCAAAAATGTAAAAAATACTTTTTTCACGTTGTCATTATGGAGTATTGGGGGTAATTCCAAGTTGATCGCAGCAGGAATTTTGTTAGCAGTTGGGCAAAACAATGTGCACTGCAGGAGGTGGCAAATTTAACATGTGCAGAGAGAGTTAGATTTGGGTGTGGTGTGTTCAATCTGCAATCTAATTTGCAGTGTAAAAATAAAGCAGCCAGTATTTACCCTGCACAGAAATAAAATAACCCACCCAAATCTAACTCTTTCTGCACATGTTATATCTGCCTTCCCTGCAGTGCACATGGTTTTGCCCAACTGCTAACAAAATTCCTGCTGCGATCAACTTGGAATTACCCCCATTGAGTGTAGAATTTTGAGGGAAAAAGGATTTATGGTAGACTTACCATTGTTAAATCTCTTTCTACGAGGTACATTGGTTCCACAGGGAAAACATTGGGGTGCAGAGATGGATCTTGATCCAGGCACCAACAGGCTAAAGCTTTAGACTGTCCCAGGATGCATTGGGACCTCCTCTATAACCCCACCTCCAGGCACTGTGAGCTCAGTTTCGTTAACCAGTCCAATGCAGGAGCAGGTAAAAAAGAAGGCAGATGTTAGTCACACAGAACCACATTCTCACGACAGGAGAAGGGATTAGCAGCTAATGCCATACAAACCCATATAAGCTAGGTGCATCAGGGTGGGCGCCCTGTGGAACCAATGTACCTCGCAGAAAGAGATTTAACAATGGTATGTCTACCATAAATCTCCTTATCTGCAGTGAGGTACATTGGTTTCCACAGGTATGTCCTAAAGCAGTTTCTCATGGGAGGGGATGCGCCATAGCGGGTATGAGAACCCGGCGTCCAAAGGAAGCATCCTGGTAGGTGAAAGTATCAAAGGCATAGAACCTTATGAACGTGTTCACTGAGGACCACGTAGCCACCTTGCACAATTGTTCAGTGGACGTGCCTCGGCGGGCCGCCCAAGAAGGTCCAACAGACCGAGTAGAATGGCCTTTAATAGCAGCAGGTGCAGGAAGACCAGCCTGTGCATATGCTTGTGCAATCACCATTCTAATCCATCTGGCCAATGTTTGATTGTTCGCAGGCCAGCCACATTTGTGAAAACCAGAAAGTACAAAGAGGGTATCTGACCTCCTAATATAGGCAGTCTTCTCCATGTAAATACGGAGAGCCCATACCACATCCAAAGAGCGCTCTTTGGAGGACAAACCAGAAGAGATAAAAGCCGGAACCACAATCTCTTGGTTAAGATGAAAAGATGACACTACCTTAGGTAAATAACCAGGGCGAGTTCTAAGAACTGTCCGGTCACGGCGAAAAACCAGAAAGAGTGGACGACAGGACAAAGCGCCTAAGTCCGACACCCTCCTGGCAGAGGCAATAGCCAGTAGGAACAGGACCTTGAACGTAAGCCATTTAAGCTCCAGTGACTCAAGAGGTTCAAATGGAGACTCTTGCAGGGCATTCAGGACAACAGACAAATCCCATGGAGCCACAGGAGGGACATAGGGAGGCTGAATCCGTAAAACACCCTGAATGAAAGTATGAACGTCAGGAATAGACGCAATTCTTCTCTGAAATCACACCGACAAGGCAGAGATATGAACCTTGAGGGAGGCCAGACGAAGGCCTAAATCCAGGCCTTGTTGTAGAAAAGCCAGAAGTCTAGAAATACTGAATGTGTAAGCATCGTAATTTTTAGAAGCACACCAGGTGAAGTAATAATTCCAGACTCGGTAATAAATCCGCGCAGATGCCGGTTTGCGGGCCTTCAGCATAGTTTGGATAACTGCCTCAGAGAATCCTTTGGCCCTCAGGAGTGAAGCTTTAAGAGCCACACCATCAAAGCCAGTTTGGCCAGGTCCAGGTAGACACAAGGGCCCTGAATAAGGAGGTCTGGTCATTGAGGAAGTAGAAGACGACGCTTTATCGATAGACCCTGTAGGTCTGAGAACCAATGCGGTCTTGGCCACGCTGGAGTGACTAGAAGTAGTATTCCCCCTTATTATTTGAACTTCCGCAGTAGCCGAGGCACGAGTGACATTGGAGGGAACACGTACGGCAGCCAAAAGTTTCATGGAATTGCCAGTGCATCCACGAACGCTGCTTGAGGATCCCTGGTTCTTGATCCGAAGACCAGAACTTTGTGATAGTATCAAGATGCCATCAGGTCTACATCTGGTAGGCCCCACTTGACCACTAGGAGTTGAAAGACTTCCTGATGAAGACTTCACTCTCCGGCATGTACGTCCTGATGACTGAGGAAATCCGCTTCCCAGTTGAGGACTCCCAGAATGAACACTGCCGATATTGCTGGCAGATTGCATTCCGCCCTACGAAGGATTTTTGACTTCCATCATTGCCATGCTGCTTCGAGTGCCGCCTTGATGGTTTATGTAAGCCACCATGGTGGTGTTGCCTGTTCTGTATCAAAGGCAGGGCGAGAGACAAAGCATTGAACACTGCCCGCAAGTCCACAATGTTTATCGGGAGGAGCGATTCCTCCATTGTCCACAGACCATGGAAACAGTGTTGCTCCAACAACGCACCCCAACCCCTCAGACTGGCGTCCATAGTCAGTAGGACCCAGTTGGAGATCCAGAAGGGACAGCCCCTGCTCAACTGCTGGTCCTGTAGCCACCAGGTCAGCAACAGACAAACCTCCGGGGTCAAGGAGATCATATGAGACTTGATCCGATGAGGTAGGCCGTCCCACTTGGAAAGGATTAACCTCTGCAGAGGGCAGGAATGAAATTTAGCATACTCTACCATGTCGAACACAGACACCATGAGGCCTAGTACTTGCATCGCCGAGTGTATTGACACTCTTGGGTGAGATAAGAAGTATCTGATCCTGTCCGAAGATTCAGGACCTTCTCTGAAGACAGAAACAGCCATTGTGCACCATGCTCCGAGAAGGGACCAGCGTGGAGTTCTTCCAGTTGATGAGCCACCCGTGCGTGGGCTTGTAGGAAGTCTATCGTCAGGTGTAGATGACTGATGAGGACATTGTGGGAGTTTGCCAGAATCAGCAAGTCGTCCAGATACGGCAGGATCCTGACTCCCTGACGGAGATGGGCCGTCATCACGGCCATAACCTTGGTGAAGATCCGAGGGGCCTTGACCAGTCCAAACGGCAGAGCCCGGAATTGATAATGAAGGTTGCCAATAGCAAACCGCAGATATTGCCGATGCGATATGGCAATAGGTATATGCAGGTAAGCATCTTGTATGTCCAGGGATACCATGTAATTTTCGGGTTCCATGGCCAGTTCAATTGAGCGCAGTGTTTCCATACTGAACTTGGACACTCTCACAAACTTGTTCAGTGATTTGAGGTTGAGTATAGGGCGGAAAGACCCATTGGGTTTCGGGACTAGAAACAGGGTCGAGTAGTATCCTCTGCCCCCCTGGGACATAGGTACCGGCACTCAGGGCCGGCAACAGACATCTTGGGGCCCGGTACAGTGATATCTCTGGGGCCCCCTCAGAGCAACGAAATTTGCTGCGCTATATAATAAACGGTTATTAAATAAATATATATATATTTTTATTTATCTACAGTATACAGATATATAAATATGTATATCTCTCCTTCTTCCCCCGACACATACCACGGTTTGTCTCTCCCCAATAACTCCATGATGATTCCCTGCTCACATTCCTGCATGACACTAAGTGGCATATACTTGGGGCCCCTCTGATCCTTGGGGCCCGGTACAGGTGTACCCTTTGACCCCCCCCCCCCCATCGCCGGCCCTGCCGGCACCACCACTCCTGTATCCAGGAGGGAACGCACAACCAGACGTAGAGCTTGCGCCTTCAACGGATCTGAAGGGATAACCGTTGTGCAGGACTGGCGAGGGGGACGTCTCTTGAAAGAGACTACGTACCCGTGAGAGACAACTTCTCGCACCAATGCGTCTGAAGTGGTCTTTAACCAGACCTGGGTGAATCGCAGAAGTCGGCCTCCCACCCTGTGGTCCCCTGGGGGAGTCCTGCTCTGTCATGCAGCAGGCTTGTCTTGTTTAGAAGCAGGCTGAAGGGCGGCCCAGGATTGTTTTGCCTTAGGCTTGGTGATTTTGGGAGGACGAGAGTGTCTCGGGAATGCTTGACCTTTTGCTTTCCTTTGAGGCCGAAAAGAACGAAAAGTGGTACCTTTTGCCTTCTGTGCAGAAGGATTAGTATTCAGAAGAAATGCAGTCTTAGCAGCCGCTAAGTCAGTCACAATCTTATTGAGATCTATTCCCCATATAGGATGCCTCCCTTAATAGGGAGTACCTCCAAGGTCTTTTTGGTGTCCAGGTCCACCTTCCACGATCTCAACCACAGAATACGGAAAGCTAGGATGGACGTAGTCAATGGCTTGGCCGCTAGCACACCTGCCTCAGAGGACGCATCCTGAATGTAATAGGCGGCGGTGGTAATGTGAGACAGGTACTGTCTGGTAATGTCCGATATATCCAGCTCCTCCTCTAATGCCTGAACCCATGCTTCAATTCCTTTTGCAGCCCAGGAGGCTGCTATAGTGGGTCTATGTTAAGCACCTGTAAGGGAGTAAACAGACTTCAGGCAACCCTCCACACGCTTATCTGTCGGTTCCTTCAGTGAGGTGACAGTAGTGACAGGCAGAGTAGATGACACCATGAGACGGGTGACATGGGAATCGACTGGTGGTGAATTTTCCCACTTGTTACACAACTCAGAAGGGAGAGGATAACGAGCTACCATCTTTTTACATAGGGAGAATTTCTTACCTGGTGAAGACCAGGGTTCTTGACGTATGTCTACTAAATAGTCAGAATGCGGTAATAATATTTTAGTTACCTTCTGACGTTTAAACTTATCAGGTTTCTTAGACACAGTAGTGGGATCCACATCATCATCTATTTGTAGAATTTGCTTTATAGCAACCACTAGGTCAGGGACATCAACCTGAGTTATAGATTCCTCGTCAGAAGCAGCTGTATTAGTGTCTGACGGGTCAGTATACTCCCCGTCCTCATCAGAAGAATCTTCGAGAGATTAGTGGATTGTGAGGAGGAAGTGGTCCACTTAGATGACCCCTTGTCACCAGAGTGACGTGGGGTAGGTTTACGTCTAACAAAAGATCAATTCAATTGCTGCAACTGGGTAGACAAATTATCCGCCCAATGTGGATTTACCATAGGGACAATATGTGGCTGCAATGTCACAGGAGTGTCACAAGCGTATTGAGCATAGATGAGAATGCCACCCAAGGTGGCTCCTGATATGGTTACAGGAGCTGCGGACTGACTGGGAAATGTATGGCACATATTACACAGACCATCATACAAAGCTTCCCCCTCAGGCAAATCCCTGGCGCATGCGCTGCATGATACAGGAGTGTCCGTGGCTTTCCCACCCTTTGTGTTAGGGGATGCAGTCAGTTTACCTCCAATCAAAATCCCGACGTTCAAAATCCGACACCAATTGACCGATGGTCAAAATCCCGACAAGGTCAAAATCCCGACATGGACAAAATACCGACATTTAAAATACCAACAAGGTCAAAATACCGACATAAAATGCCGACAGGTCAAAATACCGACATGAGAGTATTTCGTGATTTTTTTCATTGAAACCGACTTGTTCATACTTTACCATCCCAGTGGACCTGGAGAGGGAATATAATAGTGTGCCAAGCGCAGCATGGCGAGCGCACGCGGTACACTTTATATGGTGTCCATGTTGACTTATGTTGACATACACACACACAAAAAAAAAAAACCGCATGTCGGTATTTTGACCTGTCGGCATTTTACATGTCAGTATTTTGACCTTGTCGGTATTTTAAATGTCGGTATTTTGTCCATGTCGGGATTTTGACCATCGGTCAATTGGTGTCGGGATTTTGACCATCGGTCAATTGGTGTCGGGATTTTGATTGGAGGTATTTCATACTGATCCCTGTGTTAGACATTTTAGTGAATGTAACCGCAGAGCGTATAAGTACGATACAGCCAGACAAAGTACACTACCTGCGAATAAATCCCCTAGTATGTGACAGCATACACAGTAAACAACACCAGTGTCTTAATATGGTACTATGTGACTGCGTACACAGTACACAACACCAGCGAATAAATCCTGTAGTATGTGACTGAGTACACAATAGAATACACTTGACGGTAAATATTGTGCAGGACTATATATATATGAGATCCTGACGCACCTAGTCCCTTAGGGTACAGAATACAGTGATAGATATAGCTGGGATACACGGAAAGTGAAATCCACACAGCAGATATAAGCACACACAGTCACAGTGCAGATAATTATTTTGGTAAGACAATAAAACTGCACTGGACTAGTATATGTATATATATATAACAATGGTGGTCATTCAGAGTTGTTCGCTCGTTGCCGTTTTTCGCAGCGCAGCGATCAAGTGAAAAATCGGCAATTATGTGCATGCGCCGAGTACTTTCACACAAAACTTTGTAGTTTTACCCAAGCTCCAGTGACGTTTTTCAGTCGCTCAAATGTTCGTAGTTTGAGTGACAGTAAGTGGGTGTTTCTGGGCGGCAACTCAGCGTTTTCCGGGAGTGTGCTAAAAAACGCAGGCGTGCCAGCAGAAAACGCAGGAGTGGCTGGAGAAACGGGGGAGTGGCGGCCGAACGCAGGGCGTGTTTGTGACGTCAAACCAGGAACTAAACGAACTGAGGTGATCGCAATCTTGGAGTAGGTCTGGAGCAACTCAGAAACTGCATGAATTTTTTTAGTAGCAATTTTGCTACTCTTTCGTTCGCAATTCTAAGCTAAGCTAAGATACACTCCCAGAGGGCGGCGGCCTAGCGTGTGCAATGCTGCTAAAAGCAGCTAGCGAGCGAACAACTCGGAATGACCACCCATGCGCGGTCCGAGACCGGATGTATATATCAGAATACTCGTACAATATATTCTGGCACAGGTACACTTGTTCTTAACTAGCGCTGTCTTAATATTGACATGTAGAATACTTAAGTGTCAGTAAAATCACGGAGCTGATATACAAGCGGATTTACAGAGGAGACCTTGCCCTGCAGTCCCGGAGACCAGTTGCAGCTAATCCTAGAAGATGGCGCCCAGCGTCTCAGTCAGGGAGTGAGGGAGAGTGTGAGGCAGCTCCAGGGTGGGAACACCAGCAGTAGATGGCGCCCGAAGCTGGGGGAGGGGCTACAGGTCAAGCGCCTTCTCCCCTATGCTGGTCCTCACCACCTGCTACTATGGAGTCTTAATAAAGTGGATACTAATATATCAGACCTGTACTCCTATGCAATGGTGGACATAGTGGGGTCCCTGCTCTGTTACAGTGTCTACGCCAGCGTCGCAGTCCGTCTCCTTAGACTGCGACCGGAATGCGAGTTAATGGCGGGTCCCGCCTGGGGGACCCTCTTACCTCCTCCTTTCTGTAGCAGCCACGCGAACCAGGAGAGCGTCTGCGAATGTGTGCCTAGAGCCGAAGAGTCTCTGCCGAAAGTACCCGGGAACAGAGCCAGCGGGAGTATGCGACGCCGCTTGGGAGGTGACGTAGACGCAGCACAGAATGTCACCCTGACATGTAAGTACTGCATCCCTTGAAGTCTTCTAAAAGCTTTTTCAGGGCTTCCCAGTGCAGCCCCCCTGTTAAGTGTCCTGCTTCTGCAGGCACCAACTCGAAACTGAGCTCACAGTGCCTGAGGGCGAGGTTATAGAGGAGGCCCCAATGCATCCTGGGACAGTCTAAAGCTTTAGCCTGTTGGTGCCTGGATCAAGATCCATCTCTACACCCCGATGTTTTCCCTGTGGAAACCAATGTACCCCGCTGCAGAAAAATGAATTTATTCCATTTTGGAATAAGGCTGTAACATAAAAAAAAAAAGTGGAAAAAAGTGAAGCGCTGTGAATACTTTCAGAATGCACTGTATATTCAAAATGTGATTCAGGAAGCTCCAGTTTTTTTATGATCCATAATACCATGATTTGTCAATTCTAGTCATTGGGCCTGGGCCATCATTTATTTGCAAAACTGCTGCAATGCAATTCTTAGCAATGCAAATGCAGGAGGAGGTGCATAGCACTAAGGAGGCCAATCCTGGGATTTAGGCTCAAAAACAACCGGGATTCAATCCTGGAATTATAAAATCCAATCCCGGGGATTGAGGGATCAGCGTCGAGCATCCTCAGGATGCACAGACGCTGCCTGGCTTCCTCCCCCTGGCTTCCCAGCGCAGCATGACGTGCAGTGAGAGGTCACGCTGCACTGTCATCCGCCGCAGGGAGAGAGAAGATGATGTTTCCCGCCCGTCTGCCATCTGTGGCGAGTTGTGTGTGCGGAGCGGGCGGGGAAGGACGAGGGGGCGGCCACATAGGGAAAAGCCAATCCCGGGTATCCCGAGATTGACCATTTTTCAATTCCCATACCCGGGACTGAAAAAATGGCCCGGGATTGGCCTCCCTACTGGTCACTTCACCCTCATAGTGCACACTGATCCTATCACACTGATCCACTGACAGCACACTGCTCCCTCACTGGTCACCTCACACTCATAGCGCATCCGGATACTCAGATGCTGCCCAGCTTTCTCCTCCCAGATCCCCAGCGCAGCGTGACGTGCAGTGTGAGGTCACGCTGCACCGTCACCTGCCGCTGACTACCGCCGGGAGAGAGAAGAGGATGTTTCCCACTCCCCTGCCCGCGATATATGGCGAGTTATGTGTGCGGGGCGGGTCGAGGGGGCAGCCGCATAGGGAAAAGCCAATCCCAGATATCAAGGGATTGAAAATAGGATTTTAATACCTACCGGTAAATCCTTTTCTCTTAGTCCGTATAGGATGCTGGGGTCATCATAGAACCATGGGGTATAGACGGGATCCGCAGGAGACATGGGCACTTCAAGACTTTGAAAGAGTGTGAACTGGCTCCTCCCTCTATGCCCCTCCTCCAGACTCCAGTTATAGGAACTGTGCCCAGGGAGACGGACATTTCGAGGAAAGGATTTATTGTTAAACTAAGGTGAGATTCATACCAGCTCACACCTCAAGCATGCCGCAGAACGTGGCATTCAACAGAACACAAGCCAACGGCATGAACAATTGCAGCAACATGCTGATGATAACATAACACAACATGTGTGTAACCACAACTAATAACTGCAGATACAGTACACACTGGGACGGGCGCCCAGAATCCTCTACGGAATAAGAGAAAAGGATTTACCGGTAGGTATTAAAATCCTATTTTCTCATACGTCCTAGAGGATGCTGGGGTCATCATAGAACCATGGGGTTATACCAAAGCTCTAGAACGGGTGGGAGAGTGCGGATGACTCTGCAGCACCGATTGACCAAACTTAAGGTCTTCATCGGCCAAGGTGTCAAACTTGTAGAACTTTGCAAATGTGTTTGACCCCGACCAAGTAGCTGCTCGGCAAAGTTACAAAGCCGAGACCCCCCTCCCCCCCCGGGCAGACGCCCAGGATGAGCCCACCTTTCTAGTAGAATGGGCCTTCACCGATTCCGGTAATGGCAATCCAGCCGTAGAATGAGCATGCTGAATCGTGTTACAGATCCAGCGTGCAATGGTCTGCTTGGAAGCAGGACACAACCTAGTTGGGAGCATACAGGACAAACAGAGCCTCTTTCTTAATCTGAGCCGTTCTGGCGACATAAATCTTCAAAGCTCTGACCACATCCAGAGATTTTGACTCAGGGAAGGTGTCAGTAGCTGCAGGGACCACAATAGGTTGGTTCATGTGGAAAGAGGAAACCACCATCGGTAAAAATTGTTGACATGTCCTCAATTCAGCTCTATCTTCATGGAAGATCAAATAAGGGCTCTTGTGAGACAAGGCCGCTAACTCAGACACCCGCCTTGCAGATGACAAGGCCAACAGGATGACCACTTTCCAAGTGAGGAATTTCAACTCCACCGTCCGTAAAGGTTTAAACCAATGTGATTGAAGGAACTGCAACACCACATTAAGATCCCATGGTGCCACTGGAGGCACAAACGGAGGTTGGATGTGCAACACGCCTTTCATGAAAGTCTGAACTTCTGGAAGGGAGGCCAATTGTTTCTGAAAGAAAACCGGTAAGGCCGAAATCTGTACCTTAAATGAGCCCAATTTTTGGCCCGCATCCACACCTGCTTGTAGAAAATGGAGAAAACGTCCTAGCCGAAACTCTTCCGTAGGAGCCCTCTAGGACTCACACCAAGAAACATATTTTCTCCAAATACGGTGGTAATGTTTAGATGTTACCCCTTTTCTGGCCTGAATAAGTGTGGGAATGACTTCACTGGGAATACCCTTACGGGCTAGGATTTTGCGCTCAACCGCCATGTCGTCAAATGTAGCCGCGGTAAGTCCTGATACACGCATGGCCCCTGTTGTAACAGGTCCTCGCGCAGAGGAAGAGGCCAGGGATCTCCTATGAGTAATTCCTGAAGATCTGGATACTAAGCCCTCATTGGCCAGTCTGGGACAATGAGGATCACCCGGATCTTTGTTCTTCTTATGATCTTTAGAACCTTTGGAATGAGAGGAAGTGGAGGGAATACATACACCGACTGAAACACCCACGGTGTCACCAGTGCATCCACTGCAATTGTTTGAGGGTCCCTTGACCTGGAACAATATCTCTGAAGCTTCTTGTTGAGACGAGATGTCATCATGTCTACTTGAGGAACTCCCCAACGACTTGTCACCTCTGTGAAGACTTCTTGGTGGAGGACCCACTCTCCTGGATGGAGATCGTGTCTGCTGAGGAAGTCTGCTTCCCAGTTGTCCACTCCTAGAATGAAGATCGCTAACAGAGCGCTTGTATGCTTTTCCGCCCAGCGGGAAATCCTTGTGGCTTCTGCCATTGCCGCTCTGCTTTTCGTTCCGCCCTGACGGTTTATGTATGCTACTGCTGTTACATTGTCCGACTGGATCTGTACAGGCCGATCTCGAAGATGATGTTCCCCTTGCAGAAGGCCGTTGTAAATGGCCCTTAACTCCAGAACATTTATGTGGAGACAAATTTCCTAACTTGACCATCTTCCTTGGAAGTTTTCTCCCATTGTGACTGCCCCCCAGCCTCGAAGGCTTTCATCCGTGGTCACCAGGATCCAGTTCTGTATCCCGAACCTGCGCCCCTCTAGGAGGTGAGAGCTGTGCAGCCACCAGAGGAGTGATACCCTGGTCTTGGAAGACAGGATTATCCTCCGGTGCATGTGTAGGTGGGACCCGGACCACTTGTCCAACAGGTCCCACTCGAACACTCTGGCATGGAACCTGCCAAACTGAATGGCCTCGTAGGCCGCAACCATCTTCCCCAGCAACCAAATGCATTGATGGATTTACACTCTTGCTGGTTTCAGAATTTGTTTGACCAGACTGAAGTTCCAGAGCCTTGTCCACTGGAAGAAAGACTCTCTGTCCAATATCATTCCCAAAAACGACAACCACGTCGTCGGAATCAACTGTGATTTTGGCAAGTTAAGGAAGCCAACCATGTTGCTGAAGAACTGTCAGGGAGAGTGCAACGTTTTACACCAACTGGTCCCTGGATCTCGCCTTTATCAGGAGATCGTCCAAGTTTGGGATAATCGTGAACCATCATCTCTGCCATCACTTTGGTGAAAATCCTTGGAGCTGTGGACAGACCAAACGGCAACGTTTGAAATTGGTAATGACAATCCTGAATTGTAAACCTCAGGTAAGCTTGATGCGGAGAATAAATGGGAACATGTAAGTAGGCATCCTTTATGTCCACCGACACCATAAAATCCCCTTCCTCCAGACTGGAGATCACTGCTTGGAGAGACTCCATCTTGAATTTGAATTTCTTTAGGGAGAAATTTAGGGATTTCAGGTTTAGGATTGGTCTGACCGAGCCGTCCGGCTTCGGGACCACAAACAGGCTCGAATAAAAGCCTTCTCCCTGTTGTGACTGGGGAACCCTGACGATAACTTGATTTTGACACAACTTTTGTATTGCGTCGCAAACTACTTCCCTGTCCGGAAGAGAAGCTGGTAAGGCCGATTTGAAAAAACGGCGAGGGGGAACATCTTGAAACTCCAGCTTGTACCCTTGGGATACTATTTGTAATACCCATGGGTCTAGGTCTGAACAAACCCAAAACTGACTGAAGAGTTTGAGACGTGCCCCCACCGGTGCATAGAAGCCCCAACGTCATGCGGTGGAATTGGCAGAAGCCTGGGAGGACTTCTGCTCCTGGGAGCCTGACAAGGCTGGTGATCGTTTATCTCTTCCCCTTCCTCTAGTAGCAAGGAAGGAAGAACCTCGGCCCTTTCTGTATTTATTGGGCCGAAAGGACTGCATCTGATAGTGATGAGTTTTCTTTTGTTGTGGAGGAACATAAGGCAAAAAGGATGACTTACCCGCGGTAGCTATAGGTACCAAATAATCAAGGCCGTCACTGAATAAGGCCTTACCTTTATATGGTATAGACTCCATACTTTTCTTGGAATCAGCTGAGACTGCCATGGCATTTGCCTTTGATCCCAAAAGACCAATATCTCTCGCAGCTTCCTTAAGGTATGCTGCAGCGTCCTTGATATAACCCAGCGTTAGGAGGATGCTATCCCAATCTAGGGTATCTATGTCAGAAGACAAGTTGTCTGCCCACTTTTCGATAGCACTACTTACCCACGCAGACGCAATGACAGGTCTGAGTAGCGTACCTGTGGTCGCATAGATGGACTTTAACGTAGTTTCTTGTTTACGATCCGCAGGATCCTTAAGGGCCACCGTGTCAGGTGACGGGAGAGCCACCTTTTTAGACAAACGTGACAGGGCCTTGTCCACAGTCGGGGGCGACTCCCACTTTTCCCTATCCACCGAGGGAAACGGATAAGCTACCGTAATTCTTTTGGGAATCTGAAACTTTTTGTCAGGACCTTCCCAGACTTTTTCAAATCGCGTGTTCAGTTCATGAGAGGGAGGAAACGTCACCTCAGGTTACCTTTCCTTATACATACATACATACATACCCTTTTATCAGGGACAGCCGAATCCTCAGTGATATGTAGTACCTCTTTAACCGCCACAATCATGTACTGAATGCTTTTTGCCAATTTTGGATCTAATCTGGAATCGCTATAGTCGACACTGGAATCAGAGTCCGTGTCGGTATCAGTGTCTGCCAACTGGGCCAGCGTACATTTCTGCGATGCTGAGGGGACCTGACTTTGCAATAATATATCTTCTACAGATTTCTTCCATGCCTGGGTCTGAGACTTAGACTTATCTAGCCTCTTAATAAGAGC
This sequence comes from Pseudophryne corroboree, assembly GCF_028390025.1. Lineage (NCBI taxonomy): Eukaryota > Metazoa > Chordata > Amphibia > Anura > Myobatrachidae > Pseudophryne > Pseudophryne corroboree. The sequence goes on along the minus strand of NC_086450.1, from coordinate 192,988,339 downwards.
CACATTAGCATTCAAGGTGTTCAACACATTTACCTAATCCGGCGTCGGCGATGCCGACAGGGTCACCCCCACAGCCGTTTGTGTCCCCAATACAGCCTCCTCCTGGGAAGAGCCTTCAGCCTCAGACATGTCGACACACGTGCACCAAACACCCACAGACCCACACCCGGTGTGGGCATATAGGGGACAGACCCACAGTAAAGTCTGTCAGAGAGACACAGAGGGGATTTGCCAGCTCACAACCCAGCGCTAAATCAATTGGTCTGAAATCACCAAGAAATTGCCTCAGACCTAAAGAGCTTTTACTATAACCTATATATTGCACCAATTGACCTGCCTCCCCCCCCCCTCCCCATTTTGTACCCCTTAATGGCGCGCTTCTGTCCCGCTTTTCTGATATTTATACTGGCGGGGGTTAGGACAGTGCCGTGGTACTAATGTCCCTTCTTGCAAGTGGAATAATGAGGATGATTTTAGCTGCCCAGGGCGGCGGCGGCGCCCCCCCCCGCCCGCCCCGCACCCTGTAGTGCTGTGTGTGGGAGCTCGGCGCGCAGCATCTGTCCGCTGCACGGTACCTCAGAAAATGCCGTCAGTGAAGCTGAAGTCTTCTTTTCTTCGGTTACTCACCTGTCTTCTGGCTCTGAAAGGGGGGTGACGGCTGGCTGCGGGAGTGAGCATCTAGGCGTACCCAGCGATCAGCACCCTCAGGAGCTAATGGTGTCCTGTAGCCAGAAGCAGGACGCTTGAACTCACTGGAAGTGGGTCATACTTCTCTCCCCTAAGTCCCACGAAGCAGGGAGACTGTTGCCAGCGCCTCCCTGAACATAAAAAAACCTAACAAAAAAGTATTTTTCAGAGAAACTCAGTAGAGATCCCTGTAGTGCGTCCAGTCTCACTGGGCACAATTCTAAAACTGGAGTCTGGAGGAGGGGCATAGAGGGAGGAGCCAGTTCACACCCTTTCAAAGTCTTAAAGTGCCCATGTCTCCTGCGGATCCAGTCTATACCCCATGGTTCTACGATGACCTCAGCATCCTCTAGAACGTTCTTCCTGTAGTTGCATAGCTATACTGCGATTGATGCGATCGCAGTCTGAGATGAACATCGCGACCATCGGTTGCTATGTTCATCTGCGACGACAGGCAGAGTAAGCCTGAGCTTAATCAGGCTTCTCGACAGTCCTTGGCCTCACCACTGCCAGAAAACATGGACAACACGCTGCTCCCGTCCCTCCCCCAGAAACGTCTGGGAGAGGTGTGTCTAGTGAGGGGGCAGTATGTTGTCAGTGGATCACTGTGCACTATGAGGGTGAGGTGACCAGTGATGGGGCAGTGTGCTGTCAGCGGATCAGCGTGCGCTATTGGGGTGCGGTGACCAGAAAAGGGGAAGTGTGCTGACAGAAGATCAGCGAGCGCAATGATTGCGAGGTGACCAGTGAGGGGGCAGTGTGCTTTCAGTGGATCAGTGTGATAGGATCAGGGTGCGCTATCAGAATCAGCTTTATTGGCCAGGTATACTTACGTATACTAGGAATTTGTCTTCGGTTTGCTATACAACAGCCAAGTAGGTAACCGGTAAGCAGGTGGGGGGGGGGGGGGGGGGGGGGGGGGTGGCAAGTAAAGTTACACAGATAGGTATACCGTAGGGACACAAGTGAGTTACATGTACGTCTAGTCAGTCAATGTTCAGGAGTTCAGCAGGCGGACAGCTTGGGGAAAGAAACTTTTGAGGCTTCTGGTGGATCTGGCGGGGACAGCCCTGTAACGCCTGCCTGAAGGAAGCAAGTTAACCATGCTGTGGCCGGGGTGTAGCTGGTCTTTTACTATCTTCATTGCCCGCTTTTTAGCTCTGGACAAGTACAGGTCCTGGACTGAGGGAAGGTCGGCCCCGATGATCTTCTCTGCGGTTCTGACCACCTTTTGGAGCCTGCATATGTCCCTCGCGCTGGCGGAGCTGTACCATACGAGTATCGAGGAGCACAGTACCGACTCCACAATCGCGGAGTAGAAGAGGAGCAGGAGCTTCTGTGGGATGTTGAACTTCCTTAGTTGCCTGAGGAAGAACAACCTCTGCTGCGCTTTCCCAACAGTGGCGTCAGTGTTGGACCCCCATTTAAGGTCCCTGGAGATTGTGGTCCCTAGAAACTTGAAGGAGTCCACTAGCGATACCACACTGTCAGTAATCGTTAGCGGAGGTGCACTAGATGACTTCTTCCTGAAGTCCACTATTATCTCGACAGTTTTGAGGGGGTTGAGGTCAAGGTTGTTGTGGATGCACCACTGGGCCAGCCGGTCTACTTCCCGTCTATAGGCCGATTCGTCCCCATCCTTGATGAGGCCGTTGACGGTGGTGTCATCGGCGAATTTGATGATCCTTACTGATTGCGCCTCTGAGGTACAGTCATTTGTGTACAGGGAGAAGAGCAGGTGAGGTGACCAGTGAGGGGGCAGTGTGCTTTCAGTGGATCAGTGTGATAGGATCAGGGTGCGCTATGATTGTGAGGTGACCAGTGAGGGGGCAGTCTGCTTTCAGTGGATCAGTGTGATAGGATCAGGGTGCGCTATGAGTGTGAGGTGACCAGTGGGGGGGCAGTGTGCTGTCAGTAAATCAGTGTGATAGGATCAGTGTGCACTATGAGGGTAAGGTGACAAGTAGAGAGGCCAATCCCGAGCCATTTTTTCAATCCCGGGATTCCTGGGATACCCGGGATTGGTTTTTCCCTAAGTGGCCGCCCCGCCCCGCCCACATAACTCACCATAGATCGCAGGCGGGCAGGAAACATCATCTTCTCTCTCCCTGCGGCGGGTGACGGCGCAACGTGACCTTTCACTCCACGTCATGCTGCGCTGGGGAGCCGGGAGGAGGAAGCCGGGCAGCGTCTGAGTGTCCTGAGGATGCTCAATGCTGATCCCTCAATCCCCAGAATTGGAGCCTCCAATCCTGGGACTGAATCCCGGCCGTTTTTGGCCTTAAATACCAGGATCCTGCCGATCCCAGGATTGGTCTCCCTAGTGCTAAGTGAGGCGGCAGTGTGCTGTCAGCAGATCAGTGTGATAGGATCAGTGTGCGCTATGAGGGTGATGTGACCAGTGAGAGGGCAGTGTGCGGTCATGGATTTAGTATGCGCTATGAGGGTGAGGTGACCAGTGAGAGGGCAGTGTGCTGTCATGGAATTAGTATGCGCTATGAGGGTGAGGTGACCAGTGAGGGGGCAGTGTGCTGTCATGGAATTAGTATGCGCTATGAGGGTGAGGTGACCAGTGAGGGGGCAGTGTGCTATCATGGAATTAGTATGCGCTATGGGGGTGAGGTGACCAGTGAGAGGGCAGTGTGCTGTCATGGAATTAGTATGCGCTATGAGGATGAGGTGACCAGTGAGAGGGCAGTGTGCTGTCATGGAATTAGTATGCGCTATGAGGGTGAGGTGACCAGTGAGAGGGCAGTGTGCGGTCATGGAATTAGTATGCGCTAAGAGGGTGAGGTGACCAGTGAGAGGGCAGTGTGCTGTCATGGAATTAGTATGCGCTATGAGGGTGAGGTGACCAGTGAGGGGGCAGTGTGCTGTCATGGAATTAGTATGCGCTATGAGGGTGAGGTGACCAGTGAGGGGGCAGTGTGCCGTCATGGAATTAGTATGCGCTATGGGGGTGAGGTGACCAGTGAGAGGGCAGTGTGCAGTCATGGAATTAGTATGCGCTATGAGGGTGAGGTGACCAGTGAGGGGGCAGTGTGCTGTCATGGAATTAGTATGCGCTATGAGGATGAGGTGACCAGTGAGAGGGCAGTGTGCTGTCATGGAATTAGTATGCGCTATGGGGGTGAGGTGACCAGTGAGAGGGCAGTGTGCTGTCATGGAATTAGTATGCGCTATGGGGGTGAGGTGACCAGTGAGGGGGCAGTGTGCTGTCATGGAATTAGTATGCGCTATGGGGGTGAGGTGACCAGTGAGGGGGCAGTGTGCTGTCATGGAATTAGTATGCGCTATGGGGGTGAGGTGACCAGTGAGAGGGCAGTGTGCTGTCATGGAATTAGTATGCGCTATGGGGGTGAGGTGACCAGTGAGAGGGCAGTGTGCTGTCATGGAATTAGTATGCGCTAAGAGGGTGAGGTGACCAGTGAGAGGGCAGTGTGCTGTCATGGAATTAGTATGCGCCATGAGGGTGAGGTGACCAGTGAGGGGGCAGTGTGCTGTCATGGAATTAGTATGCGCTATGGGGGTGAGGTGACCAGTGAGAGGGCAGTGTGCTGTCATGGAATTAGTATGCGCTATGAGGGTGAGGTGACCAGTGAGAGGGCAGTGTGCTGTCATGGAATTAGTATGCGCTATGGGGGTGAGGTGACCAGTGAGAGGGCAGTGTGCTGTCATGGAATTAGTATGCGCTATGAGGGTGAGGTGACCAGTGAGAGGGCAGTGTGCTGTCATGGAATTAGTATGCGCTATGAGGGTGAGGTGACCAGTGAGAGGGCAGTGTGCTGTCAAAGTATAAATGCGCTATGAGGATGAGGTGACCAGTGAGAGGGCAGTGTGCTGTCATGGAATTAGTATGCGCTATGGGGGTGAGGTGACCAGTGAGAGGGCAGTGTGCTGTCATGGAATTAGTATGCGCTATGAGGGTGAGGTGACCAGTGAGAGGGCAGTGTGCTGTCAAAGTATAAATGCGCTATGAGGATGAGGTGACCAGTGAGAGGGCAGTGTGCTGTCATGGAATTAGTATGCGCTATGGGGGTGAGGTGACCAGTGAGGGGGCAGTGTGCTGTCATGGAATTAGTATGCGCTATGAGGGTGAGGTGACCAGTGAGGGGGCAGTGTGCTGTCATGGAATTAGTATGCGCTATGAGGGTGAGGTGACCAGTGAGGGGGCAGTGTGCTGTCATGGAATTAGTATGCGCTATGGGGGTGAGGTGACCAGTGAGGGGGCAGTGTGCGGTCATGGAATTAGTATGCGCTATGGGGGTGAGGTGACCAGTGAGAGGGCAGTGTGCTGTCATGGAATTAGTATGCGCTATGGGGGTGAGGTGACCAGTGAGGGGGCAGTGTGCTGTCATGGAATTAGTATGCGCTATGAGGGTGAGGTGACCAGTGAGAGGGCAGTGTGCTGTCATGGAATTAGTATGCGCTATGGGGGTGAGGTGACCAGTGAGAGGGCAGTGTGCTGTCATGGAATTAGTATGCGCTATGGGGGTGAGGTGACCAGTGAGAGGGCAGTGTGCTGTCATGGAATTAGTATGCGCTATGGGGGTGAGGTGACCAGTGAGAGGGCAGTGTGCTGTCATGGAATTAGTATGCGCTATGGGGGTGAGGTGACCAGTGAGGGGGCAGTGTGCTGTCATGGAATTAGTATGCGCTATGAGGGTGAGGTGACCAGTGAGAGGGCAGTGTGCTGTCATGGAATTAGTATGCGCTATGGGGGTGAGGTGACCAGTGAGGGGGCAGTGTGCTGTCATGGAATTAGTATGCGCTATGAGGGTGAGGTGACCAGTGAGAGGGCAGTGTGCTGTCATGGAATTAGTATGCGCTATGGGGGTGAGGTGACCAGTGAGGGGGCAGTGTGCTGTCATGGAATTAGTATGCGCTATGAGGGTGAGGTGACCAGTGAGGGGGCAGTGTGCTGTCATGGAATTAGTATGCGCTATGGGGGTGAGGTGACCAGTGAGAGGGCAGTGTGCTGTCATGGAATTAGTATGCGCTATGAGGGTGAGGTGACCAGTGAGAGGGCAGTGTGCTGTCATGGAATTAGTATGCGCTAAGAGAGTGAGGTGACCAGTGAGAGGGCAGTGTGCTGTCATGGAATTAGTATGCGCTATGGGGGTGAGGTGACCAGTGAGAGGGCAGTGTGCGGTCATGGAATTAGTATGCGCTATGGGGGTGAGGTGACCAGTGAGGGGGCAGTGTGCTGTCATGGAATTAGTATGCGCTATGAGGGTGAGGTGACCAGTGAGAGGGCAGTGTGCTGTCATGGAATTAGTATGCGCTATGAGGGTGAGGTGACCAGTGAGAGGGCAGTGTGCTGTCAAAGTATAAATGCGCTATGAGGATGAGGTGACCAGTGAGAGGGCAGTGTGCTGTCATGGAATTAGTATGCGCTATGGGGGTGAGGTGACCAGTGAGGGGGCAGTGTGCTGTCATGGAATTAGTATGCGCTATGAGGGTGAGGTGACCAGTGAGAGGGCAGTGTGCTGTCAAAGTATAAATGCGCTATGAGGATGAGGTGACCAGTGAGAGGGCAGTGTGCTGTCATGGAATTAGTATGCGCTATGAGGGTGAGGTGACCAGTGAGGGGGCAGTGTGCTGTCATGGAATTAGTATGCGCTATGGGGGTGAGGTGACCAGTGAGAGGGCAGTGTGCTGTCATGGAATTAGTATGCGCTATGGGGGTGAGGTGACCAGTGAGAGGGCAGTGTGCTGTCATGGAATTAGTATGCGCTATGGGGGTGAGGTGACCAGTGAGGGGGCAGTGTGCTGTCATGGAATTAGTATGCGCTATGGGGGTGAGGTGACCAGTGAGGGGGCAGTGTGCTGTCATGGAATTAGTATGCGCTATGGGGGTGAGGTGACCAGTGAGGGGGCAGTGTGTTGTCACATATAGTGTAATAAATACAATAGAAATAAAATTTGTAATCTTCTGTGTCAACAGTTTTTAATTTGCGTAGTGGTGGTGGGGGCCCAAAGCATGTTTTTGCCCCTGGGCCCACCACTTGCTAGTTCCGCCACTGGGAAAGTATTTAGGTTTTTTTTACACTTAAGTGTAATTGCGGGCCATGTCCCTGCTGTAACACTTTTGCCTTTTATTAAAATGTTCTACTTTCAAACATCACACATCATTTCCAATATAAAGCTTGGAGAATGTTTATGTACAGGGAAATCAATGGATCTATTATGGAACCAAAGGAGGACACTTCTGTTTGTGGCTCATTGTGAACCTTTTTGATTTTTTTCACACTAGATATTAGTTCAATGAAAACAAATGCTGCTTCTCTAAGTGAATTTGTAATTCACTAACAAACAAGATCTATAACCGACTCACCTTCAAAAGCGAATCTATACAGGGTGTTTGCTACATCATTCAGCATGACTCCAGATGGAGATTCCTTTATTATGTCATCCAGAGTGATCAAAAAATCTGTCACTACTTCATTTACCACCCCGGTGTACAGCATGGCCTCTGCTGGCTTCAGCATCCTCTTGTTGAGCACAGAACGCAGGGTATGCCAGCGGTGACCATCCCTGTAGAGACAGGTTAACAGTTTATCATATTTTTCTGCAGGACAACAGGCAGATTGACATTGAAGGCTGTTTTCACTATTAGGTTATTTATGTAACCCAATATTTATATATTTATTTTTTCAAATTCGATCCTTCTTCCTTCATTTCCTGTTTCACAAGTTTAAAGTCCCAGTACACAGTTAACTCAGTAGTTACCCTTAACCTTTCTAAGGCTATATACACACGGCACGATGCGCCGCACAGCCTGACATGGACTATTCGACGTGGCCGGAGCCCGGCCCTGCCGATATACTCAATGTTGGGCTGCCTGCCCAGTCTATTTTTCCTTGCATCGCAAGGACTATACACACGGTGCTATATGCACTATATTTTCTTACGATTTTGACTATATACCCAAAATCGAAAGAAATATGGCACCATGTGTACACAGCCTTAGCCCCACCTTTGGAGAACCCTACAGTTGTATTCCACATTTGGCAGCTACGAAAAATAAGTGTATTGTGTACGCTAAAAACCACTGTTGGTGCATCAGTCAAGAAAAATGATCAAACTATGGGAATTGTCTGTGGAAAAACACAGAAACTGAGGGGTAAATTTACTAAAGCTTCTAAAAATGAAAAGTGGTGATGTTGCCCATAGCAACCAGATTCTATCATTTCTCCATTACATCCCAGAAAATGATAGACAGTATCTGATACGTTGCTATGGGCAATATCACCACTTTTCAATTTTAGAAGCTTTAGTAAATTTACCCCAGACTCTCCAGCAATGACTTTTATGCATCACATACAAAATGCTCTGCTGCTGTTTTTACGCTGATTTGCTGCAATACTCTTGTATATATTAGTTAATTGATTTTTTTTTTTTTGTCAAACATTAACAAAAAATATTTAGTAATTAGAACAATAGAACAACACGAACTACAACAGAACAATAAGTGGAAAACCAGAAGTATTTTGTACTGGGTGGGTCATACTGGAAGCTCAACAAAGTAATATGTTTGAGGAAGAAAGCCATGGTTGTACTGCAAAGGGTTACAGCTGGGACTCAACTGTCCAATGACAATCAGCAACTTACTTGTGTCCTACAGAGTTTGACAAGTATCCCAATAGCGGTGTCAAGGCGCCAGTGATGTCACTCAAGGCAAAACTGGTTATTACTATGGTTCATAGCAGCTCTCCATTGATTTGAATGCAACAATCTATAGCAGTGAATATCAGCCCTCACTCTCAGTGATTGTGATGATTATTGTGGCTTTCCTCCAGAGAACCACTTATTGACCTCCCTGTGGGCCTGGACCCAAGTTATAAAATTGCATACCAACAGTGGCTAGGTCGACACTAGAAATAGGTCAACACGGCCATTAGGTCGACATGAAAAAAAGGTCGACATTAATTTTTCATGGTTTTTTGGTGTCATTTTCTTCGTAAAGTGACTGGAACCCCAATTAGTGCACTGTGTCTCCTCGCAATGCTCACTTCGCTTGTCATGCTTCGGGCAAGATGCCTCGCTCCACTACCGCTGCACTTGGCACAGGTTACAGTTCCCAATCGTTGTCCACGTGGATTGTAAAGTATGGAAAAGTTCCAAAATAAAATAAAATAAAAAAATGTGAAAAACTAATGTCGACCTTTTTGCATGTCGACCTTGTTCATGTCGACCTAATAGTTGTGTCAACCTATTTCTAGTGTCGACCTAGTCACTGTCGACCAATGGGGGTCGACCCAAAGTCCGGATACCCCTTTTCCCCACAAGCTTCTGGTATAAAATTCTTACAGATGCAACATTTCAATCTGATGTATGAATGTAGCAGTTTTCACTGAATTAGATTGGGACAAGTGTCCCCACTGGGTACAAGAGCCACACTAACACTGTAGCATACTGTGTCTGGCAACGCACTCTGTAAATGGGCCATAGGCCAGGTCTCTGAGACGCCGGTGTATTTTCCAGAGTTCCATGTCACTTCTCACAGGATATTTTCCCTCCTGCCGCAGTAATGTCTCTAAAACATCGGCATCAGCAACATACACGGTTTTATATCGGCCTAAAACAGATTTCCACATGGGTCCGTACTTCTTCTTGTATATAGCCTGAAAGACATAAGAGAGTAAATGCTGATCACTAAGCTGGCTTTCCAAGTATTTATATATCGCATTCAGCAGTCCCTCTCTAACACTGGTCATAGTCAGTTCTAAGAGCTACGCTGTCTGCCGTAATGTGTAAAAAGGGGGACTGGCTGCTGTAATGTGTAAAAAAAGGGGACGCTGTCTGCCGTAATGTGTAAAAAGGGGGACTGTCTGCCATAATGTGTAAAAAGGGGGACTGTCTGCCGTAATGTGTAAAAAGGAGGACTGTCTGCCGTAATGTGTAAAAAGGGAGACGCGGTCTGCCGTAATTTGTTAAAAGGGGACGCTGTCTGCCATAATGTGTAAAAACGGTACGCTGTCTGCCGTAATGTGTAAAAAGGGGAATCGGTCCGCCGTAATGTGTAAAAGAGACTCTACCTGGTGTAGTGGTGCTACTGTGCGGCGTAATTTGAATAATGGAGACTACCGTGCACAGTTATATGAAGTAGTATTATTTTGTGGCCACACCCCTTCCCCATAAAGCCATGCCCCTATATTATTTGCGCGCGCCTACGCCGCGCACTGCCCCTGTTTTACATAGAGGGGGGTGCTCCAATGCCGCTTCTTGCACACAGCGCTAAAATGTCTAGTTACAGCACTGTTGCTAGGTATCCATTTCCCTGGCTCTGAGCAGGTCTCCCTCACCAGATCCTCTCCAGGGGATAGGGGGTGGACTTCGATGGGATGAGGGGGGGCCAAAGCATTTTGTTGCACCTGGGCCCACCGCTTGCTAGTTCCGCCACAGGCACAACCACTGGGGGCACTGTGTATAAGCAGCACAACTACTGGGGGCACTGTGCATAAGCAGCACAACTACTGGGGGCACTGTGCATAAGCAGCACAACTACTGGGGGCACTGTGCATAAGCAGCACAACTACTGGGGGCACTGTGCATAAGCAGCACAACTACTGGGGGCACTGTGCATAAGCAGCACAACTACTGGGGGCACTGTGCATAAGCAGCACAACTACTGGGGGCACTGTGCATAAGCAGCACAACTACTCGGGGCACTATGCGTGTCAGTGGCACTCCTACTGGGACACTATGCATATAAGCAGCGCTACTCCTCGGGGCACTATGCGTGCTGTTATCTGCGCTATTACTGGGAACAATGCGTGTAAGCGGCGCTACTGCATTCGGTGTAATGTGAATAAGATTATGCTACTGTGTGGAGTAATTTGAAATAGGGATACTATTGTGGGCCACGCCACATCCTTGTGAGACCACACACCCTTCTTCTTTGTGTGCAGTCCCTCTGTAAAGTATGGGAGGGAGCAAATTTAGAGTTTGCAGGGGGGCGCCGAACACCCTAGCACCGGCCCTGGACAGGACCAAAAAAGCAGGACTGTCTCGGGAAAATCAGGACAGTTAGAAGGTATGCTTGTTGATGCACTGTTAGGGGCTGACAGGGATCGCCGGAGAAGAAGAGAGTTTTCACCCCCCCTTCCTCCCCTCCGGAAAACAAGATATTGATACATCTGGTCGATATTACTTCCTGCTTTGCCTTGGTATAGAGGCAAAGCAGGAAGAGTATTACTGGGATGTTCAGTGCCTGGTAATACATTTACCCCTTTGTTAGGTTAGTGCAGGGAAACAGACAGTGAGTAAGTGAATGAATGAATGCGAGAGAGTGAGTGAGTGAGTGAGTGAGTGAGTGAGTGAGTGAGTGAGTGAGTGAGTGAGTGTTAACTCTGAGGGAAGGGGGGACTGAGGTGCTGTCTGGAAGAAATTAAGGGGGTAATTCCAAGTTGTTCGCAGCAGGATATTTTTTTAGCAGTTGGGCAAAACCATGTGCACTGCAGGGGAGGCAGATATAACATATGCAGAAAGAGTTAGATTTGGGTGGGTTATTTTATTTCTGTGCAGGGTAAATACTGGCTGCTTTATTTTTACACTGCAAATTAGATTGCAGACTGAACACACCCCACCCAAATCTATCTCTCTCTGCACATGTTATATCTGCCTCCCCTGCAGTGCACATGGTTTTGCTCAACTGCTAAAAAAAAAAATCCTGCTGCGATCAACTTGGAATTACCCACTAAGTGGGGTGATAGATGGGAGATGTCAAGGGCATGAACAGTTCCGAAGCATGAGTGGAGCAGTGAGCTGGGGTGGTTTGACCCTGTCGACCTTTTGTACTGTCTACCCTTTTTATGTCCACCTTTTGACCCTGTCGACATTTTGACCCTGTTGACCTAATGTCTGTCTAACATTCTGTGTCTATCAACCGGACACCGCTGGGGGGGGGAAGATGGGGGGGGGGGGGGAGAGACAGTGAGGTATGATGACAGCAGGGAGCTGTGATATGGGCAGTGAGGTGTGATGCTGGCAGTGAGGTGTTAGGGGGAGCGGTGAGGTATGATGAGAGCAGTGAGGTGTGAGGGGGAGCAGTGAGGTATGATGAGAGCAGTGAGGTGTGATGCTGGCAGTGAGGTGTTACGGGGAGCGGTGAGGTATGATAAGAGCAGTGAGGTGTGAGGGGGAGCGGTGAGGTATGATGAGAGCAGTGAGGTGTGAGGGGGAGCAGTGAGGTATGATGAGAGCAATGAGGTAATGTGTGAGGGGGAGCAGTTAGGTGTGATAAAGACAGTGACGTGTGACGGGGAGCAGTGAAGCGGAGCAGTAAGGTGTGAGGCTGGCAGTGACGTGCTAGGGGTGCAGTGAGGTGTGATGTGGACAGTAACATGTGAGGAGGAGCAATGAGGTGCAATGAGAACAGTGAGGTGTGATGAGGACAGTGAGGCATTACAATTGCCATACTGAGACACACACACACACACGTGTACTGTTAACTGACACAGACAGACTGAGTTCACATACATATTGGTGGTCATTCCGAGTTGATTGCTCGCTAACAGTTTTTAGCAGCCATGCAAACGCTAGGCCGCCTCCCACTGGGAGTGTTTTTTAGCTTAGCAGAAGTGCAAACAAAAGGATTGCAGAGCGGCTACAATTTTTTTTGGGGGGGCAGTTTCAGAGTAGCTTCAGACCTATCATGTATAGGGGGTATACCGCACAGGAAAATGATGGAATATAAGATGGATATTATAATTACCAAAATACAATGATAAAGGAAAGAAAAATAATATTTTCTAATCAATCTTGGATTTGGTGGTGTACCCTGAGTCAGTAATGAAACTTGCGACAAAAAAGGAGAAAAGAATAAATATTTGTATATTCAACTACTATTTGTTTTATTCGTGTTATTAATAAAAATTACATTTTCTCTAACGTCCTAGTGGATGCTGGGGACTCCGTCAGGACCATGGGGAATAGCGGCTCCGCAGGAGACAGGGCACAAAAAGTAAGCTTTTAGGATCACATGGTGTGTACTGGCTCCTCCCCCTATGACCCTCCTCCAAGCCTCAGTTAGGTTTTTGTGCCCGTCCGAGCAGGGTGCAATCTAGGTGGCTCTCATAAAGAGCTGCTTAGAAAAAGTTTTTTAGGTTTCTTATTTTCAGTGAGTCCTGCTGGCAACAGGCTCACTGCTACGAGGGACTTAGGGGAGAGAAGTGAACTCACCTGCGTGCAGGATGGATTTGCTTCTTAGGCTACTGGACACCATTAGCTCCAGAGGGATCGAACACAGGCCCAGCCATGGAGTCCGGTCCCGGAGCCGTGCCGCCGACCCCCCTTGCAGATGCCGAAGTTGAAGAGGTCCAGAGGTCCGGAAACAGGCGGCAGAAGACTTTCAGTCTTCATAAGGTAGCGCACAGCACTGCAGCTGTGCGCCATTGTTGTCGGCACACTTCACACCAGCGGTCACTGAGGGTGCAGGGCGCTGGGGGGGGCGCCCTGGGCAGCAATGTATAATACCTTTTTCTATGGCTAAAATACATCACATATAGCCCTTGAGGCTATATGGATGTATTTAACCCCTGCCATATATCGCAAACTCCGGGAGAAGAGCCCGCCGTTTTAGGGGGCGGGGCCTATTCTCCTCAGCACACAGCGCCATTTTCCTGCTCAGCTCCGCTGTGAGGAAGGCTCCCAGGACTCTCCCCTGCACTGCACTACAGAAACACGGTAAAACAGAGAAGGGGGGCATATTTTGGCTATATTTTTATATATTAAGCGCATATAACAGAAACAACACCTTTTAGGGTTGTTTATATACATTTTTATAGCGCTTTGGTGTGTGCTGGCAAACTCTCCCTCTGTCTCCCCAAAGGGCTAGTGGGGTCCTGTCTTCGATAAGAGCATTCCCTGTGTGTCTGCTGTGTGTCGGTACGTGTGTGTCGACATGTATGAGGACGATGTTGGTGTGGAGGCGGAGCAATTGCCGGTAATGGTGATGTCACCCCCTAGGGAGTCGACACCGGAATGGATGGCTTTAATTATGGAATTACGTGATAATGTTAGCACGCTGCAAAAGTCAGTTGACGACATGAGACGGCCGGAAAACCAGTTAGTACCTGTCCAGGCGTCTCAGACACCGTCAGGGGCGGTAAAACGTCCCTTACCTCAGTCAGTCGACACAGGTACCGACACAGATGAATCTAGTGTCGACGGTGAAGAAAGAAACGTATTTTCCAATAGGGCCACACGTTATATGATCACGGCAATGAAGGAGGCTTTGCATATCTCTGATACTGCAGGTACCTCAAAGGGGGGTATTATGTGGGGTGTGAAAAAAACTACCTGTAGCTTTTCCAGAATCAGAGGAATTGAATGACGTGTGTGATGAAGCGTGGGTTAACCCCGATAGAAAACTGCTAATTTCAAAGAAGTTATTGGCATTATACCCTTTCCCACCAGAGGTTAGGGCGCGCTGGGAAACACCCCCTAGGGTGGATAAGGCGCTCACACGCTTATCAAAACAAGTGGCGTTACCGTCTCCTGATACGGCCGCCCTCAAAGATCCAGCTGATAGGAGGCTGGAAACTACCCTGAAGAGTATATACACACATACTGGTGTTATACTGCGACCAGCAATAGCCTCAGCCTGGATGTGCAGTGCTGGGGTGGTGTGGTCGGATTCCCTGACTGAAAATATTGATACCCTGGATAGGGACAGTATTTTATTGACTATAGAGCAATTAAAGGATGCTTTTCTTTATATGCGAGATGCTCAGAGGGATATTTGCACTCTGGCATCGAGAGTAAGTGCGATGTCCATATCTGCCAGAAGAAGTTTATGGACGCGACAGTGGTCAGGTGATGCGGATTCCCAACGGCATATGGAAGTATTGCCGTATAAAGGAGAGGAATTATTTGGGGTCGGTCTATCGGATCTGGTGGCCACGGCAACAGCCGGAAAATCCAATTTTTTACCTCAGGTCACCTCCCAACAGAAAAAGACACCGTCTTTTCAGCCGCAGTCCTTTCGTTCCTATAAGAACAAGCGGGCAAAAGGACAGTCATATTTGCCCAGAGGCAAAGGAAGGGGTAAGAGGGTGCAGCAAGCAACTACTTCCCACGAACAGAAGCCCTCCCCGGCTTCTACAAAGCCCTCAGCATGACGCTGGGACTGTACAAGCGGACTCAGGGGCGGTGGGGGGTCGACTAAAGATTTTCAGCACACAGTGGGCACGCTCACAGGTGGACCCTTGGATCCTGCAGGTAGTATCTCAGGGTTACAAGTTGGAATTCGAAAAGTCTCCCCCTCGCCGGTTCCTAAAGTCTGCTTTACCAACGTCTCCCTCAGAAAGGGCGACGGTATTGGAAGCCATTCACAAGCTGTATTCTCAGCAGGTGATAGTCAAGGTACCCCTCCTACAACAGGGAAAGGGGTATTATTCCACACTATTTGTGGTACCGAAGCCGGACGGTTCGGTAAGACCTATTCTAAATCTGAAATCTTTGAACCTGTACATACAGAAATTCAAGTTCAAGATGGAGTCACTCAGAGCAGTGATAGCGAATCTGGAAGAAGGGGACTTCATGGTGTCCCTGGACATAAAAGATGCTTATCTGCATGTCCCAATTTACCCTTCACACCAAGGGTATCTCAGGTTCGTGATACAAAACTGTCATTATCAGTTTCAAACGCTGCCGTTTGGTTTGTCCACGGCACCTCGGGTCTTTACCAAGGTAATGGCCGAAATGATGGTTCTTCTACGAAGAAAAGGCGTATTAATTATCCCTTACTTGGACGATCTCCTGATAAGGGCAAGGTCCAGAGAACAGCTGGAAGTCGGAGTAGCACTAACCCAAGTAGTGCTTCAACAACACGGGTGGATTCTGAATCTTCCAAAATCTCAATTGACCCCGACGACACGTCTGCTGTTCCTGGGAATGATTCTGGACACTGTTCAGAAAAAGGTGTTTCTCCCGGAGGAGAAAGCAAGGGAGTTATCCGAACTTGTCAGGAACCTCCTAAAACCAGGAAATGTGTCAGTACATCAATGCACAAGAGTCCTGGGAAAGATGGTGGCTTCTTACGAAGCAATTCCATTCGGCAGATTCCACGCATGAATATTTCAGTGGGATCTGCTGGACAAATGGTCCGGATCGCATCTGCACATGCATCAGCGGATAACACTGTCACCAAGAACAAGGGTGTCTCTTCTGTGGTGGTTGCAGAGTGCCCATCTGTTAGAGGGCCGCAGATTCGGCATACAGGACTGGGTCCTGGTGACTACGGATGCCAGCCTACGAGGCTGGGGAGCAGTCACACAGGGAAGAAACTTCCAGGGCGTGTGGTCAAACCTGGAGACGTCTCTTCACATAAATATACTGGAGCTAAGAGCGATTTACAATGCTCTAAGCCTGGCAAAACCGCTGCTTCAGGGTCAGCCGGTGTTGATCCAGTCGGACAACATCACGGCAGTCGCCCACGTAAACAGACAGGGCGGCACGAGAAGCAGAAGAGCAATGACAGAAGCTGCAAGGATTCTTCGCTGGGCGGAAAATCATGTCATAGCACTGTCAGCAGTGTTCATTCCGGGAGTGGACAACTGGGAAGCAGACTTCCTCAGCAGACACGACCTCCACCCGGGAGAGTGGGGACTTCATCCAGAAGTCTTCCACATGATTGTGAACCGTTGGGAAAAACCAAAAGGTGGACATGATGGCGTCCCGCCTCAACAAGAAACTGGACAGATATTGCGCCAGGTCAAGAGACCCTCAGGCAATAGCTGTGGACGCTCTGGTAACACCGTGGGTGTACCAGTCCGTGTATGTGTTTCCTCCTCTGCCTCTCATACCAAAGGTACTGAGAATTATACGGCTACGGGGAGTAAGAACAATACTCGTGGCTCCGGATTGGCCGAGAAGGACTTGGTACCCGGAACTTCAAGAGATGCTCACGGAAGAGCCGTGGCCTCTACCGTTAAGAAGGGATCTGCTTCAGCAGGGACCTTGTATGTTCCAAGACTTACCGCGACTGCGTTTGACGGCATGGCGGTTGAACGCCGGATTCTAAAAGAAAAGGGCATTCCAGAGGAAGTTATTCCTACCTTGATTAAAGCCAGGAAGGAAGTGACCGCACAACATTATCACCGCATTTGGAGAAAATATGTTGCGTGGTGTGAGGCCAAGAAGGCCCCAACGGAGGAATTTCAATTGGGTCGATTCCTACATTTCCTGCAGGCAGGATTGTCTATGGGCCTCAAATTGGGGTCTATTAAGGTTCAAATTTCGGCCTTATCGATTTTCTTCCAGAAAGAATTGGCTTCAGTGCCTGAAGTACAAACCTTTGTCAAAGGTGTACTACATATACAGCCCCCGATTGTGCCTCCAGTGGCACCGTGGGATCTCAACGTAGTTTTGGATTTTCTCAAATCCCATTGGTTTGAGCCGCTCAAATCGGTAGATTTGAAGTATCTTACATGGAAAGTAACCATGCTACTGGCCCTGGCTTCAGCCAGGAGAGTATCAGAGTTGGCGGCTTTATCGTACAAAAGCCCATATCTGATTTTCCATTCGGACAGGGCAGAACTGCGGACGCGTCCTCAGTTTCTGCCTAAGGTGGTTTCGGCTTTTCACTTGAACCAGCCTATTGTGGTGCCTGCGGCTACTAGCGACTTGGAGGACTCCAAGTTGCTGGACGTTGTCAGAGCATTGAAAATATATATTTCAAGGACGGCTGGAGTCAGAAAATCTGACTCGCTGTTTATCCTGTATGCACCCAACAAGATGGGTGCTCCTGCGTCTAAGCAGACGATTGCTCGTTGGATCTGTAGCACAATCCAACTTGCACATTCTGTGGCAGGCCTGCCACAGCCTAAATCTGTAAATGCCCACTCCACAAGGAAGGTGGGCTCATCTTGGGCGGCTGCCCGAGGGGTCTCGGCATTACAACTTTGCCGAGCAGCTACGTGGTCAGGGGAGAACACGTTTGTAAAATTTTACAAATTTGATACTCTGGCTAAGGAGGACCTGGAGTTCTCTCATTCGGTGCTGCAGAGTCATCCGCACTCTCCCGCCCGTTTGGGAGCTTTGGTATAATCCCCATGGTCCTGACGGAGTCCCCAGCATCCACTAGGACGTTAGAGAAAATAAGAATTTACTTACCGATAATTCTATTTCTCATAGTCCGTAGTGGATGCTGGGCACCCATCCCAAGTGCGGATTGTCTGCAATACTTGTACATAGTTATTGTTACAAACATCGGGTTATTATTGTTGTGAGCCATCTTTTCAGAGGCTTCTTCGTTGTTATCATACTGTTAACTGGGTTCAAATCACAAGTTGTACGGTGTGATTGGTGTGGCTGGTATGAGTCTTACCCGGGATTCAAGATCCTTCCTTATTGTGTACGCTCGTCCGGGCACAGTACCTAACTGAGGCTTGGAGGAGGGTCATAGGGGGAGGAGCCAGTACACACCATGTGATCCTAAAAGCTTACTTTTTGTGCCCTGTCTCCTGCGGAGCCGCTATTCCCCATGGTCCTGACGGAGTCCCCAGCATCCACTACGGACTATGAGAAATAGAATTATCGGTAAGTAAATTCTTATTTTATCTATTATCTTTTCTTTGATACTTTAAGATCATATAAGAGTGCACCCACAAAAGAGTCTTTTCTCCTTCTTTGTCGCTAGCTTCAGACCTACTCAGCGCTTGCGATCACTTCAGACTATTCAATTCCTGTTTTGACGTCACGAATACGCCCTGCGTTCTCCCAGCCACGCCTGCGTTTTTCCTGGCACACCTGCGTTTTTCCAAACACTCCCTGAAAACGGTCAGTTGACACCCAGAAACGCCCACTTCATGTCAATCACTCTGCGGCCAGCAGTGCGACTGAAATGATTCGCTAGAACTTGTGTGAAACTACATCGTTCGTTGTAATAGTACAATGCGTGTGCGCATTGTGCCGCATACGCAGAAGTGCTGATTTTTTGGCTGATCGCTGCACAGCAACCGAAAGCAGCTAGCGATCAACTCAGAATGGCCCTTTATTAGCTTGACATTAGTACTGACTGACACACACACACACACACACACACACACACACACACACACACACACACATAGACTGACATTATTAGTTACTGTCACACATAAAGGCATAGTGTTGTTGACTGTGTAGGAGTCAACACTACACCTGCGTGTCAGTCACTCAATAATAATGTCAGTCTTCTCTGGGGGCTCAGTCCACGCTACGCCAGTGTGTGCTGACTGTGTTACAGTAGACTGATATTAGTGACTAACTGACACACACACACACACACACACACACACACACACACACACACACACACAGGCACAGTGCTGACTGACATATACAGGCGTAGTGTCAACTGACACAAAATACTGACTGACACGCACAATAGCATAGTGCTGACTGACACACACACACACACACACACACACACACACACACAGTACTGACTGAAACATAGTGGAATCATTCTCTACCTGCCTTCCAGCCTGCATCCAGACAGTGAATGGCTGTCAGCAGCTACATGCTGACTAGTGGATCCACCAATCAGACTGCTGACAGCCACTCACTTTATGGAAGCATGTGGAGAGACGGTGCGGGACCACAGGTGGGCCATGTTATGATTTTTTTTTTTATTGGTTCACGTGAATGAGTATGTAGGGCCCCTGTGCATTGTTTTACCCAGGGCCAACAATTATGTTAAGACGGCTCTTGTAAGGAGAACTACTACTGTGGGCATTAGGTGTATAAGCGGCCCTACACTGTGGGCATTATGTGTTTAAGCATAACAACTACTGTGGGCATTATGTGTGTAAGCTGCACTACTACTGTGGGCATTATGTATGTAAGGAGAACTACTACTATAGGCTTAATATGTGTAAGCGGCACTTCTACTGTGGGTATTATGTGTAAGAGGCACTACTACTGTAGACATTACTGTGTAGTGTATTGTGAATAAGGCAGAGGTTCTCAAACGCAGTACTCAAGGCACCCCAACGATCCTGGTTTTACGTATAGCCATGCTTGGCCACAGGTGACTTAAAAAGTGCTCAGTCAATTTGATTTATCCATCTATTCTGAATCCTGTATATACTGGACCATTTTGGTGCCTTGAGTACCGCGTTTGAGAACCTCTGGAATAAGTGGTACTATTGTGCGTCGTACGTGAATAAGAGACTACTATGTGGTGCAATATGAATCAGGGGCACTGATGAGAATAAGATTGTGCTACTGTGTGGCGTAATTTGAATTGGGGGTACTCTTGTGTGGCCACACCCCTCCATGGTGAGACCACATCCCTTTTTGTTGTCCCTTTATTAAGTATGAGAGGGAGGGCACAAACTTATAGTTTGCAGGGGGGCGCCGAACACCCTAGCACCGGCCCTACCTAATTGCTAACCCTAACTGAAACCCTTCCCGGGAATGCCCAGCATACATGCAAGGTCAGTAGACTGTGCATGCTCAGCAGCGCACAAGGGTCCCGATAGACTCACTTCATTCCAAAGTCATCGCAGGGATGGACTCATTTCTGTCCCTGCATGTGACTGTTGATTCATTCGGGTGGTATATAACTTCTTATTGCTGCAAATAGCAGTTATAAGAAATTACAATTATCGGGTCTAGAACAATAATTGAATAAATATGTCCCTTAAGCAGATACACGATCACCCTGTATTATTTTATTTATGCACCTTATTAGAGAAGAAAAAAACCATCTCTTGACAATTAGACAATTTGTTTAGTAGAAGCACCATCTTGTGGGTAAAGAAACCCAGAAAATACAGGACTACTGCCGTGCCATTTCCTTTCTTCAGGACGTACACTGATTGTCAGGTTCTCCATTTCCTGTTTTACAGTGGACTCTAGCAGCTGATAAACTACAGTCCTGATTACACAACTTTACCCCAGATGCAAGAGGTTAAATTCAGACTGCTAAAGTCACTGAGCCAGGGTTAGTAGCACATCATTTAGCCACCACATCTTAAAGCAGTAACCCAATGAAAAATCAGGTGTGTTGTTTTATCATAAATCATTGTGTCAAGGCTACAAGAATACATTTCAACATCAAGCTACTATTCATAGTTGAAATCATCTGTATGTGATATAGCCGCCAAAGAGGAGAAGTTACGGGGTAAAGAGATATGGGAGTGAATGAATGAATAAATAAATAAATACACAAATCACACAGCATGTCATGTAACACCACACATATGATGCTAACAGCTCACATAAGTGCCATAGTGTGTTCCTGATGCGTATTTGGATTTCCATCACCCACATCCATTCCTATATTTACAGATGTGGACAAATTTGTTGGTACTCTTAAGGGCCCTACACATTTAACGATCCGCCGCCGAGCTGCCCGACGGCGGATACGGCCGACAGGCGACCCGGCGGGGGGTGGGGCAGTGGCGGGGGGAGTGAAGTTCCTTCACTCCCCTGTCACCCGGCTCCATAGAAGTGCAGGCAAATATGGACGAGATCGTCCATATTGGCCTGCATGCACAGCCGACGGGGCACCAGCGATGAACGAGCGCGCGGCCGCGCATCGTTCATCGCTGGTGCCTCCACACTCAAAGATATGAACGGTATCTCATTCATTAATGAACGAGATCGTTCATATCTTTCAGTCAGATCGACCAGTGTGTAGGGCCTTTGTCATTGAAACAATGTTTCATTCCTCCTAAAAAGGGTTAAAATTAAAGCCTGATTGTTTTTGCTATGTCATAGAATGAAGCAAAGAAATTGTGAAAAGAGGTAAATTATTGCTTATTCTCCAATGGTATGGATAGATTTGTTGTTGGTACCCCTTAGAAAACCATTGCTTTCTTGAATTAGCATCACATTTGTTTTCAGTCTATTTAAATGGAGAAAAGTAGTCACTCACCATGTGTACTATAGGCCCTACACACTTACCGATATTCCTCAAAGATACAGTATATGAATTCTCTCGTTCACTATTGAACGAGATACCGTTCATATCTTTGAGTGTGGAGGCACCAGCGATGAACGATGCGCGGCCCCGCGTTCGTTCATCGCTGGTGCCCAGTCGTCTGTACATGCAGGCCAATATGGAGCCGGGTGACGGGGGGAGTGAAGAAACTTCACTCCCCCATCACTGCTCCCCCCGCCGCAGGGTCGCCCGTCTGCCGTATCCGCCGTCAGGCAGCTTGGCGGCGGATCTTTATATGTGCAGGGCCCTTTACACTGCAGCGCAACATGGTTTTGCCCAGTTGGTTGCTTTTACTTACAAACATGAATCAGCCCACAAATGGAGATATATCCCTAAAGCTGGGCATACACACTACGATTAACTGGCCGATCTGACTGATATCGGCGGATCGCCCAGATAATTGCAGCATGTATGTGGCTGTCCGATCCGAAAATATCAATCGGCATGCTGGATCGTCCAGCACGTCCATCCAACATGATATTTACTAAGTGTCCGGTCGGCCGCATCGGCCAGTGTATACCCTATCGCAGCCGACTGATGGACATTTCTCCTGTGCCTTCAATTGGGAAAGAATGGCGGAAATGTCTCCTCCCCAGGGGCGGAGCACTCATATCATGTGACATACACTGTGAGAGATCTGTCCGAGTCTGCCAGATAAAATGTCTGTCAGTCTACGTTGTATGCCCAGCATTAGGAAGGCTGGCTAACTCATGCAGCAGGTAACCCTTATACAGCCATCGCATATATCAATCATCTGATTTAATTAATAACAACAACCACTTGTATGTTTATAACTGATAAAACTAATACCCCAGCTTCTAACACAGGTTATTGCACATGAGCGCGCATAACCCGTGTTGCTGGGCGGTGTAAATGGGCCCAGTTTGAATAATCCGTGTTGAGTGACGCGGTATTCCAACTCGGGTAGCTTGCAGGGCTGAACACGGGTCCAACCCGGCAAGCTGTGCTGTGTAAATGGGAAGCAACCCGGCTCCCATTCAGTGTATGTACGGGCAGCGCTTGGTGATCATGTGATCTCCAAATGCCGCCCCCGCCACGTCACCAACCGGGCAATATGCCGGGTTGGAAACAGCAGTGGGAAAGGGGTCTGAGGCTGGTCACCGCCAGGAAGCTCCCGTGTCAGGCTCCTGGGTGCGACCCACCTCAGTTGGTGTAGAAGAGGTATTATACCCGTTTCAGACCGCTAGCTATGAACACAGGTTATTGGCACATGAGCGCGCATAGCCCGTGTTTATGTACGGTCTGAAAGGTGTCAGGCTAAAAAATAAGAATTTACTTACCGATAATTCTATTTCTCATAGTCCGTAGTGGATGCTGGGGACTCCGAAAGGACCATGGGGAATAGCGGCTCCGCAGGAGACTGGGCACAAAAGTAAAAAGCTTTAGGACTACCTGGTGTGCACTGGCTCCTCCCCCTATGACCCTCCTCCAAGCCTCAGTTAAGATACTGTGCCCGGACGAGCGTACACAATAAGGAAGGATTTTGAATCCCGGGTAAGACTCATACCAGCCACACCAATCACACCGTACAACTTGTGATCTAAACCCAGTTAACAGCATGATAACAGAAGGAGCCTCCGAAAAGATGGCTCACAATAACAATAACCCGATTTTTGTAACAATAACTATGTACAAGTAATACAGACAATCCGCACTTGGGATGGGCGCCCAGCATCCACTACGGACTATGAGAAATAGAATTAAAGGTAAGTAAATTCTTATTTTCTCTAACGTCCTAGTGGATGCTGGGGACTCCGAAAGGACCATGGGGATTATACCAAAGCTCCCAAACGGGCGGGAGAGTGCGGATGACTCTGCAGCACCGAATGAGAGAACTCCAGGTCCTCCTCAGCCAGGGTATCAAATTTGTAGAATTTAGCAAACGTGTTTGCCCCTGACCAAGTAGCTGCTCGGCAAAGTTGTAAAGCCGAGACCCCTCGGGCAGCCACCCAAGATGAGCCCACTTTCCATGTGGAATGGGCTTTTACAGATTTTGGCTGTGGCAGGCCTGCCACAGAATGTGCAAGCTGAATTGTACTACAAATCCAACGAGCAATCGTCTGCTTAGAAGCAGGAGCACCCAGCTTGTTGGGTGCATACAGGATAAACAGCGAATCAGATTTTCTGACTCCAGCCGTCCTGGAAACATATTTTCAGGGCCCTGACTACGTCCAGCAACTTGGAATCCTCCAAGTCCCTAGTAGCCGCAGGCACCACAATAGGCTGGTTCAAGTGAAAAGCTGAAACCACCTTAGGGAGAAATTGAGGACGAGTCCTCAATTCTGCCCTGTCCGTATGAAAAATTAGGTAAGGGCTTTTATAGAATAAAGCCGCCAATTCTGAGACACGCCTGGCTGAAGCCAGGGCTAACAGCATTACCACTTTCCATGTGAGATATTTTAAGTCCACAGTGGTGAGTGGTTCAAACCAATGTGATTTTAGGAATCCCAAAACTACATTGAGATCCCAAGGTGCCACTGGAGGCACAAAAGGAGGCTGTATATGCAGTACTCCCTTGACAAACGTCTGAACTTCAGGAACAGAAGCCAGTTCTTTTTGGAAGAATATTGACAGGGCCGAAATTTGAACCTTAATGGACCCTAATTTGAGGCCCATAGACAGTCCTGTTTGCAGGAAATGCAGGAAACGACCCAGTTGAAATTCCTCTGTAGGGGCCTTCCTGGCCTCGCACCACGCAACATATTTACGCCAAATACGGTGATAATGTTGTACGGTTACATCCTTCCTGGCTTTGATCAGGGTAGGGATGACTTCATCTGGAATGCCTTTTTCCTTCAGGATCCGGCGTTCAACCGCCATGCCGTCAAACGCAGCCGCTGTAAGTCTTGGAACAGACATGGTCCCTGCTGGAGCAGGTCCTTTCTTAGAGGTAGAGGCCACGGGTCTTCCGTGAGCATCTCTTGAATTTCCGGGTACCAAGTCCTTCTTGGCCAATCCGGAGCCACGAGTATAGTCTTTACTCCTCTCCTTCTTATGATTCTCAGTACTTTTGGTATGAGAGGAAGAGGAGGGAACACATACACTGACTGGTACACCCACTGTGTTACCAGAGCGTCCACAGCTATTGCCTGAGGGTCCCTTGACCTGGCGCAATATCTGTCCAGTTTTTTGTTGAGGCGGGACGCCATCATGTCCACCTTTGGTTTTTCCCAACGGTTCACAATCATGTGGAAGACTTCTGGGTGAAGTCCCCACTCCCCCGGGTGAAGATCGTGTCTGCTGAGGAAGTCTGCTTCCCAGTTGTCCACTCCCGGAATGAACACTGCTGACAGTGCTATCACATGATTCTCCGCCCAGCGAAGAATCCTTGCCACTTCCATCATTGCCCTCCTGCTTCTTGTGCCGCCCTGTCTGTTTACGTGGGCGACTGCCGTGATGTTGTCCGACTGGATCAACACCGGCTGACCCTGAAGCAGAGGTCTTGCCTGACTTAGGGCATTGTAAATGGCCCTTAGTTCCAGGATATTTATGTGAAGTGACGTTTCCATGCTTGACCATAAGCCCTGGAAATTTCTTCCCTGTGTGACTGCTCCCCAGCCTCTCAGGCTGGCATCCGTGGTCACCAGGACCCAATCCTGAATGCCGAATCTGCGGCCCTCTAGGAGATGAGCACTCTGTAACCACCACAGGAGAGACACCCTTGTCCTTGGAGACAGGAATATCCGCTGATGCATTTGAAGATGCGATCCGGACCATTTGTCCAGCAGATCCCACTGAAAAGCTCTTGCGTGGAATCTGCAGAATGGAATCGCTTCGTAAGAAGCCACCATCTTTCCCAGGACCCTTGTGCATTGATGTACCGACACTTGGCCTGGTCTTAGGAGGTTGCTGACTAGGTCGGATAACTCCTTGGCCTTCTCCTCCGGGAGAACCACCTTTTTCTGTACTGTGTCCAGAATCATCCCTAGGAACAGCAGACGTGTCGTCGGAATCAGCTGCGATTTTGGAATATTTAGAATCCATCCGTGCTGTCGTAGTACTACTTGAGATAGTGCTACTCCGACCTCTAACTGTTCTCTGGACCTTGCCCTTATCAGGAGATCGTCCAAGTAAGGGATAATTAAGACGCCTTTTCTTCGAAGAAGAATCATCATTTCGGCCATTACCTCGGTAAAGACCCGGGGTGCCGTGGACAATCCAAATGGCAGCGTCTGAAACTGATGGTGACAGTTCTGTACCACAAACCTGAGGTACCCTTAGTGAGAAGGGCAAATTGGGACATGGAGGTAAGCATCCTTGATGTCCAGAGACACCATATAGTCCCCTTCTTCCAGGTTCGCTATCACTGCTCTGAGTGACTCCATCTTGAACCTTTTTATTTAAGTGTTCAAGGATTTCAGATTTAAAATGGGTCTCACCGAGCCGTCCGGCTTCGGTACCATAAACAGCGTGGAATAATACCCCTTTCCCTGTTGTAGGAGGGGTACCTTGATTATCACCTGCTGGGAATACAGCTTGTGAATGGCTTCCAATACCGCCTCCCTGTCGGGGGGAGACGTTGGTAAAGCAGACTTCAGGAACCGGCGAGGGGGAGACGTCTCGAATTCCAATTTGTACCCCTGAGATACTACCTGCAGGATCCAGGGGTCCACTTGCGAGTGAGCCCACTGCGCGCTGAAATTCTTGAGACGGGCCCCCACCGTGCCTGAGTCCGCATGTAAGGACCCAGCGTCATGCTGAGGACTTGGCAGAAGCGGGGGAGGGCTTCTGTTCGTGGGAAGAGGCTGTCTGCTGCAGTCTTTTTCCCCTTCCTCTGCCCCGGGGCAGATATGAGTGGCCTTTTGCCCGCTTGCCCTTATGGGGACGAAAGGACTGAGCCTGAAAAGACGGTATCTTTTTCTGCTGAGAGGTGACTTGGGGTAAAAAGGTGGATTTTCCAGCCGTTGCCGTGGCCACCAGGTCCGATAGACCGACCCCAAATAACTCCTCCCCTTTATACGGCAATACTTCCATATGCCGTTTGGAATCCGCATCCCCTGACCACTGTCGCGTCCATAATCCTCTTCTGGCAGAAATGGACATCGCACTTACTCTTGATGCCAGAGTGCAAATATCCCTCTGTGCATCTCGCATATATAGAAATGCATCCTTTAAATGCTCTATAGTCAATATATTGTCCCTGTCCAGGGTATCAATATTTTCAGTCAGGGAATCCGACCAAGCCACCCCAGCACTGCACATCCAGGCTGAGGCGATTGCTGGTCGCAGTATAATACCAGTATGTGTGTATATACTTTTAAGGATATTTTCCAGCTTCCTATCAGCTGGTTCCTTGTTTTGATAAGCGTGTGAGCGCCTTATCTACGCTAGGGGGTGTTTCCCAACGCGCCCTAACCTCTGGCGGGAAAGGGTATAATGCCAATAACTTTTTAGAAATTAGCAGTTTTTTATCGGGGGAAACCCACGCTTCATCACACACCTCATTTAATTCATCTGATTCGGGAAAAACTACGGGTAGTTTTTTCACACCCCACATAATACACTTTTTTGTGGTACTTGTAGTATCAGAAATGTTCAAAACCTCCTTCATTGCCGTGATCATGTAACGTGTGGCCCTACTGGAAAATATGTTTGTTTCCTCACCGTCGACACTGGAGTCAGTGTCCGTGTCTGTATCGACCTGAGGTAACGGGCGCTTTAGAGCCCCTGACGGTGTTTGAGACGCCTGTACAGGTATTAACTGATTTGCCGGCTGTCTCATGTCGTCAACAGTCTTTTGTAAAGTGCTGACACTATCACGTAATTCTTTCCATAAGACCATCCAGTCAGGTGTCGACTCCCTAGGGGGTGACATCACTAACACAGGCAATTGCTCCGCCTCCACACCATTTTCCTCCTCATACATGTCGACACAACGTACCGACACACAGCACACACACAGGGAATGCTCTGATAGAGGACAGGACCCCACTAGCCCTTTGGGGAGACAGAGGGAGAGTTTGCCAGCACACACCAGAGCGCTATATATATACAGGGATAACCTTATATAAGTGTTTTTCCCTAATATAGCTGCTGTATATATTTATATGCCAATTTAGTGCCCCCCCTCTCTTGTTTTACCCTGTTTCTGTAGTGCAGGACTGCAGGGGAGAGTCAGGGAGCCTTCCTCCAACGGAGCTGTGAGGAAAAAATGGCGCCAGTGTGCTGAGGAGATAGGCCGCCGAAAAAGGGGCGGAGCCTTTCTCCCGCTTTTTTATGTAAAAATAGGCAGGGGTTAAATACATCCATATAGCCCAGGAGCTATATGTGATGTATTTTTTGCCAAAAAAGGTGTTTTTATTGCGTCTCAGGGCGCCCCCCCCCAGCGCCCTGCACCCTCAGTGACCGGAGTGTGAAGTGTGCTGAGAGCAATGGCGCACAGCTGCGGTGCTGTGCGCTACCTTAGTGAAGACAGGACGTCTTCTGCCGCCGATTTTCCGGACCTCTTCAGTCTTCTGGCTCTGTAAGGGGGACGGCGGCGCGGCTCCGGGACCCATCCATGGCTGGGCCTGTGATCGTCCCTCTGGAGCTAATGTCCAGTAGCCTAAGAAGCCCAATCCACTCTGCACGCAGGTGAGTTCGCTTCTTCTCCCCTTAGTCCCTCGATGCAGTGAGCCTGTTGCCAGCAGGTCTCACTGAAAATAAAAAAACCTATTTAAACTTTTACTCTAAGCAGCTCAGGAGAGCCACCTAGATTGCACCCTTCTCGTTCGGGCACAAAATCTTAACTGAGGCTTGGAGGAGGGTCATAGGGGGAGGAGCCAGTGCACACCAGGTAGTCCTAAAGCTTTTTACTTTTGTGCCCAGTCTCCTGCGGAGCCGCTATTCCCCATGGTCCTTTCGGAGTCCCCAGCATCCACTAGGACGTTAGAGAAATACCGGGTTGAACTCGTGTTCAACCCGGCTCGCTGTGCGGTGTGAACGGGAGCTGGGTCAATGCGACCCCTTTCCCGTTCACTGTGTGTGTACGGGCGGGGCTTGAAGATCATGTGATCTCCAAGTACCGCCCCCACCGCATCACTGCTGACGTCACCAACCCGCAGATAGCGGCGCTGGGGTGCCTGAGACGGGTCGCACCCTGGGAGCTCCCGTGTCAGGCTCCCGGGTGTGACCCGCCTCAGACGGTGTGAAAGGGGTAATAGACTAAACAGCAAATAGATTCATTAAAGTGGCATACAGTTCAGGCCCTGGGGCCTGCACAGTAAGGTTAAATATGCTATTTATTTCCTACTGGTTCCGTCTCAAATGACTTACAGTCAGCCTTTATACATGGGTCTAACACCCTGTAAAGTATGCCAACCGTCAGTACATTATTATTTAACATTTACTTATATAGACACAGCCTAATCCGTTGCCCATTTCATTTGGCCATTAACTGACAGGTGGCAAACAATTTAGTAATCAGTAACAAAAAAAAGACATCTCATTAAAACATAACAGGTGTAATGCACTACAATTATCACAGTAATGATTTTGAGATTGTGTAGAATTGTGAACCTCTTTCAAGTCCTTGATTAATATTTTGTTTCTCATTTAAATAATGTGGAAATTAGCACGGTAATACTTTGTCAGTAAAAACGAACTCCGTAATTTTGTAATAAATATGTTGATAAACTGGGTGGTTATGCTAAAACTTATGTTACTAATAATAAGAATTTACTTACCGATAATTCTATTTCTCGGAGTCCGTAGTGGATGCTGGGGTTCCTGAAAGGACCATGGGGAATAGCGGCTCCGCAGGAGACAGGGCACAAAAGTAAAGCTTTCCGATCAGGTGGTGTGCACTGGCTCCTCCCCCTATGACCCTCCTCCAAGCCAGTTAGGTACTGTGCCCGGACGAGCGTACACAATAAGGGAGGAATTTTGAATCCCGGGTAAGACTCATACCAGCCACACCAATCACACCGTACAACTTGTGATCTAAACCCAGTTAACAGTATGATAACAGCGGAGCCTCTGAAAAGATGGCTCACAACAATAATAACCCGATTTTTGTAACTATGTACAAGTATTGCAGATAATCCGCACTTGGGATGGGCGCCCAGCATCCACTACGGACTCCGAGAAATAGAATTATCGGTAAGTAAATTCTTATTTTCTCTATCGTCCTAGTGGATGCTGGGGTTCCTGAAAGGACCATGGGGATTATACCAAAGCTCCCAAACGGGCGGGAGAGTGCGGATGACTCTGCAGCACCGAATGAGAGAACTCCAGGTCCTCCTTAGCCAGGGTATCAAATTTGTAGAATTTAGCAAACGTGTTTGCCCCTGACCAAGTAGCTGCTCGGCAAAGTTGTAAAGCCGAGACCCCTCGGGCAGCCGCCCAAGATGAGCCCACCTTCCTTGTGGAATGGGCATTTACATATTTTGGCTGTGGCAGGCCTGCCACAGAATGTGCAAGCTGAATTGTATTACACATCCAACTAGCAATAGTCTGCTTAGAAGCAAGAGCACCCAGTTTGTTGGGTGCATACAGGATAACAGCAAGTCAGTTTTCCTGACTCCAGCCGTCCTGGAACATATTTTCAGGGCCCTGACAACATCTAGCAACTTGGAGTCCTCCAAGTCCCTAGTAGGTGCAAGGCACCACAATAAGCTGGTTCAGGTGAAACACTGACACCACCTTAGGGAGAGAACTGGGGACGAGTCCGCAGCTCTGCCCTGTCCGAATGGACAAACAGATATGGGCTTTTTTGAGAAAAAACCACCAATTTGACACTCGCCTGGTCCAGGCCAGGGCCAAGAGCATGGTCACTTTTCATGTGAGATGCTTCAAATCCACAGATTTGACTGGTTTTAAACCAATGTGATTTGAGGAATCCCAGAACTACGTTGAGATCCCACAGTGCCACTGGAGGCACAAAAGGGGGTTGTATATGCAATACTCCCTTGACAAACTTCTGGACTTCAGGAACTGAAGCCAATTCTTTCTGGAAGAAAATCGACAGGGCCGAAATTTGAACCTTAATGGACCCCAATTTGAGACCCATAGACACTCCTGTTTGCAGGAAATGCAGGAAACGACCGAGTTGAAATTTCTTTGTGGGGCCTTCCTGGCCTCACACCACGCAACATATTTTCGCCACATGTGGTGATAATGTTGTGCGGTCACCTCCTTTCTGGCTTTGACCAGGGTAGGAATGACCTCTTCCGGAATGCCTTTTTCCCTTAGGATCCGGCTTTCCACCGCCATGCCGACAAACGCAGCTGCGGTAAGTCTTGGAACAGACATGGTACTTGCTGAAGCAAGTCCCTTCTTAGCGGCAGAGGCCATAAGACCTCTGTAAGCATCTCTTGAAGTTCCGGGTACCAAGTCCTTCTTGGCCAATCCGGAGCCATGAGTATAGTTCTTACTCCTCTACGTCTTATAATTCTCAGCACCTTAGGTATGAGAAGCAGAGGAGGGAACACATACACCGACTGGTACACCCACGGTGTTACCAGAACGTCCACAGCTATTGCCTGAGGGTCTCTTGACCTGGCGCAATACCTGTCCCGTTTTTTGTTCAGACGGGACGCCATCATGTCCACCTTTGGTATTTCCCAACGGTTTACAATCATGTGGAAAAAACTTCCCGATGAAGTTTCCACTCTCCCGGGTGGAGGTCGTGCCTGCTGAGGAAGTCTGCTTCCCAGTTTCCATTCCCGGGATGAAACACTGCTGACAGTGCTATCACATGATTTTCCGCCCAGCGAAAAGTCCTTGCAGTTTTTGCCATTGCCCTCCTGCTTCTTGTGTCGCCCTATCTGTTTACGTGGGCGACTGCCGTGATGTTTTTCCCACTGGATCAATACCGGCTGACCTTGAAGCAGAGGTCTTGCTAAGCTTAGAGCATTATAAATTTACCCTTAGCTCCAGTATATTTATGTGGAGAAAAGTCTCCAGACTTGATCACACTCCCTGGAAATTTTTTCCTTGTGTGACTGCTCCCCAGCCTCTCGGGCTGGGCTCCGTGGTCACCAGCATCCAATCCTGAATGCCGAATCTGCGGCCCTCTAGAAGATGAGCACTCTATAACCACCACAGGAGAGACACCCTTGTCCTTGGATATAGGGTTATCCGCTGATGCATCTGAAGATGCGATCCGGACCATTTGTCCAGCAGATCCCACTGAAAAGTTCTTGCGTGAAATCTGCCGAATGGAATTGCTTCGTAGGAAGCCACCATTTTTACCAGGACCCTTGTGCAATGATGCACTGTTTTTAGGAGGTTCCTGACTAGCTCGGATAACTCCCTGGCTTTCTCTTCCGGGAGAAACACCTTTTTCTGGACTGTGTCCAGAATCATCCCTAGGCACAGCAGACGTGTCGTCGGGATCAGCTGCGATTTTGGAATATTTAGAATCCACCCGTGCTGTTGTAGCAGTATCCTAGATAGTGCTACTCCGACCTCCAACTGTTCCCTGGACTATGCCCTTATCAGGAGATCGTCCAAGTAAGGGATAATTAAGACGCCTTTTCTTCGAAGAAGAATCATCATTTCGGCCATTACCTTGGTAAAGACCCGGGGTGCCGTGGACAATCCAAACGGCAGCGTCTGAAACTGATAGTGACAGTTCTGCACCACGAACCTGAGGTACCCTTAGTGAGAAGGGCAAATTTGGGACATAGAGGTAAGCATCCCTGATGTCCCGGGACACTATATAGTCCCCTTCTTCCTGGTTCGTTATCACTGCTCTGAGTGACTCCATCTTGATTTGAACCTTTGTAAGTGTTCAAAAAATTTTTTTTTTTTTAGAATAAGTCTCACCTAGCCTTCTGGCTTCAGTACCACAATATAGTGTGGAATAATACCCCTTTTCTTGTAGTAGGAGGGGTAATTTAATTTTCACCTGCTGGGAATACAGCTTGTGAATTTTTTCCCATACTGCCTCCTTGTCGGAGGGAGACCTTGGTAAAGCAGACTTCAGGAGCCTGCGAAGGGGAAACGTCTCGACATTCCAATCTGTACCCCTGGGATACTACTTGTAGGATCCAGGGGTCCTGTACGGTCTCAGCGCCATGCTGAGAACTTGTCAGAAGCGGTGGAACGCTTCTGTTCCTGGGAATGGGCTGCCTGCTGCAGTCTTCTTCCCTTTCCTCTATCCCTGGGCAGATATGATCTTATAGGGACGAAAGGACTGAGGCTGAAAAGACGGTGTCTTTTTCTGCAGAGATGTGACTTAGGGTAAAAACGGTGGATTTTCCAGCAGTTGCCGTGGCCACCAGGTCCGATGGACCGACCCCAAATAACTCCTCTTCCTTTATACGGCAATACACCTTTGTGCCGTTTGGAATCTGCATCACCTGACCACTGTCGTGTCCATAACATCTTCTGGCAGTTATGGACATCGCATTTACTCTTGATGCCAGAGTGCAAATATCCCTCTGTGCATCTCGCATATATAGAAATGCATCCTTTAAATGCTCTATAGTCAATAAAATACTGTCCCTGTCAAGGGTATCAATATTTTTAGTCAGGGAATCCGACCAAGCCACCCCAGCTCTGCACATCCAGGCTGAGGCGATCGCTGGTCGCAGTATAACACCAGTATGTGTGTATATACTTTTTAATGATATTTTCCAGCCTCCTGTCAGCTGGTCCTTGAGGACGGCCCTATCTATAGACGGTACCGCCACTTGTTTTGATAAGCGTGTGAGCGCCTTATCCACCCTAAGGGGTGTTTTTTATTTAATTTATCTGATTCAGGAAAAACTATGGTAGTTTTTTCACATCCCACATAATACCCTCTTTTGTGGTACTTGTAGTATCAGAAATATGTAACACCTCCTTCATTGCCTTTAACGTGTGGCCCTAATAAGGAATACGTTTGTTTATTCACCGTCGACACTGGATTCAGTGTCCCTGTCTGTGTCGGTGTCGACCGACTAAAGTAAACGGGCGTTTTAAAACCCCTGACGGTGTTTTTGAGACGTCTGGACCGGTACTAATTGTTTGTCGGCCGTCTCATGTCGTCAACCGACCTTGTAGCGTGTTGACATTATCACGTAATTCCCTAAATAAGCCATCCATTCCGGTGTCGACTCCCTAGAGAGTGACATCACCATTACAGGCAATTGCTCCGCCTCCTCACCAACATCGTCCTCCTACATGTCGACACACACGTACCGACACACAGCACACACACAGGGAATGCTCTGATAGAGGACAGGACCCACTAGCCCTTTGGAGAGACAGAGGGAGAGTTTGCCAGCACACACCAAAAACGCTATAATTATATAGGGACAACCTTATATAAGTGTTTTCCCTTATAGCATCTTTTTTATATATTTCTAACGCCAAATTAGTGCCCCCCCTCTCTGTTTTAACCCTGTTTCTGTAGTGCAGTGCAGGGGAGAGCCTGGGAGCCTTCCCTCCAGCCTTTCTGTGAGGGAAAATGGCGCTGTGTGCTGAGGAGATAGGCCCCGCCCCTTTTTCGGCGGCCTCGTCTCCCGCTCTTAACGGATTCTGGCAGGGGTTAAATATCTCCATATAGCCTCCGGAGGCTATATGTGAGGTATTTTTAGCCAAAATAGGTATTCATTTGCCTCCCAGGGCGCCCCCCTCCCAGCGCCCTGCACCCTCAGTGACTGCCGTGTGAAGTGTGCTGAGAGGAAAATGGCGCACAGCTGCAGTGCTGTGCGCTACCTTTATAAGACTGAGGAGTCTTCTGCCGCCGATTCTGGACCTCTTCTTACTTCAGCATCTGCAAGGGGGCCGGCGGCAAGGCTCCGGTGACCATCCAGGCTGTACCTGTGATCGTCCCTCTGGAGCTGATGTCCAGTAGCCAAGAAGCCAATCCATCCTGCACGCAGGTGAGTTCACTTCTTCTCCCCTAAGTCCCTCGTTGCAGTGATCCTGTTGCCAGCAGGACTCACTGTAAAATAAAAAACCTAAGCTAAACTTTTCTAAGCAGCTCTTTAGGAGAGCCACCTAGATTGCACCCTTCTCGGCCGGGCACAAAAATCTAACTGGCTTGGAGGAGGGTCATAGGGGGAGGAGCCAGTGCACACCACCTGATCGGAAAGCTTTACTTTTGTGCCCTGTCTCCTGCGGAGCCGCTATTCCCCATGGTCCTTTCAGGAACCCCAGCATCCACTAGGACGATAGAGAAATATTACCTGTTTTTAATAAAATGTTTTAAAGTAGAAAACCACCCACCAGATCCTTGTAGCACTGACAGCAGTAATAGACCCAATGCTATTAATCAGGACATATTTCTGCAGTCCACCAGTAGATGTCTCAGATTCCAGAATACACGACTGAATTATTATCTCCTGCAACTTTCATTTGACATATTATTGTAATGCATCACATAGCACCGACCTGTAAGTCATGGCTATAGAGCAGGTATCCCCTCAGGAAGACCCAGTACAGGTCGGTGAGCAGGGAGGGTCCACTCAGATCTGCTACTGTCTTCACCTTCTTGTCACCTGTTTCTGCTACTCCAGCTGCCGCTGCCCCCGTCACTGCTCTGCCCTGGGTGGCCCCGGCCCTGCTTGTCACCAGCAGCGGGGAGTCCCGGCCCACGGCCAGGGAGCAGCGCCGGAGGAACAAGGTAATCATGACTGGAGAGAGCGGGGCGAGATGTGCATGAGCCGTGTGAGATGCAGCCGGAGGCCTCAGTACTGTGTACACACACACTGCACAGTATATGTGCTGGTGCTGCTGCTGCTGCTTACAGTGTACTGTACACATCCGCCCCGGGAACACCCACCTCCAGCCCTGTCACGGCTATATCCAGGGAGAGAGAGTTAGACCTGTTGCTTACACATCGGTGTTATCATGTGCAACAGTCACCAAAACACATGTTCTCGGACAGTGTAGTACACACACTCTAAACATAGAATTTACTAAGATCGATCTCATACCTCCCAACATGACCCTCTCCAGGAGGAACAAAATGCTCTGCTACCGGATTTTCTCTTAATTTGTGATTGCCATCACCTGTGTTGAACAGGCTAATGGATAAGAAAGTTGTTTCAGCACAGGTGAAGGACATACTTGCCTACCTGACCCTCTCCATGAGGGAGAAAATGCTCTGTTCCTGGACTTTCCTGGTAATGTATGATTGCCATCACCTGTGGTGAAACACCTTTCTTATCAATTAACTAGCTCAGCACAGGTGATGGCAATCATACATTACCAGGAAAGTCCAGGAACAGAGCATTTTCTCCCTCATGGAGAGGGTCAGGTAGGCAAGTGTGGTGAAGGCAACTTAAGAGGGAAGTCCAGGAGCAGAGCATTCTGTCCCTCCTGGAGAGGGTCATGTTGGGAGGTATGCGATCTATCTATCTAATCAATTACTTTATTTTTAATCTTTAATAATCGTAAAAGAACATCACCCATCACTTTCTTCCAAGTCGAAGAGCTGCAGAAATAATTGACATTCTTCCTATAATCTATAGTGGGTTAGTCAGGTAATTGCGGCTCTGTTGTTATGTGTAACAGATTATACATAAATATCACTGATACATTAATATGTTTCAGACTATAGTACAGGGTCAGATAATCGGTTCTTCTATTATCCTGGTAGACTAGTATTCAGTAAGTAATAGTCACAGGTCACCCGTCCCTGGGATTGCATTTTTCTCTTTAACTAATGCTTCCTGTCTTTCCTCCCAGAAACAGCCAATCCCAAGCAGTGAGGAAAAATTCCATGTAGCTGGAAATCATTCACCCATGTGGGGCCCTTGCCGGCTGGAAGCTGAGATAATAGCTATAGTACAGTACTGCAATAAAAGCTACAGTACTGTACTTCTACTTCCACATAGAGTTAAACCCTGCCTGCTGACATACAGTATGTTACATCACAGTGCACTGCTTTTGTATCAGGCAGAAAACAGCTGCAATGAACTTTTCTACTCCAGTGCCACTTACGATTGAACTGAGTAACATGACAAATAATGGTCATAACCGGAATAAGGGGGACATTTATGAAGCAGTGATAAGAGCGGAGAAGTGAGCCAGTGGCGAAGTGCCCATGGCAACAAATCAGCACTGAAGTAACATCTATAATTTGCATACTATAAAATTATACAGAGCTGCTGATTGGTTGATGGTGCAACTTCTCCACTGGCTCACTTCTCCGCTCTTATCACTGCTTAGTAAATGTTCCCCTAAATCCACCTTAAGAAACCTTGTAAAACTCATACCCCGGCCCTTTCACACTGACAAATATTTCCCGGGCGACCCGGCACCCGTTCTCTGCATAGGAGGAGGCAGTGCTTGAAGATGATTATCTCCAAGCACCGCCTCCGGTAGCGGCAGCGGTGACGTCACCAACCCGGCAATATGCCGGGTCGGGTCGCAAGTCTGAAGGGGTCTCAAGCCAGGTCGCACCTGGGAAGGACTTGTGTTCACATTCCCGGGTGCGACCCGGCTATTGTCAATCTGAAAGGGGTATAAATAGCTTATGAACTAAAAACGTTCTATTTTCTCTTCAATCTATATGAGCAACCGACTTAACTCCTTTATGTTCTGAATTGCAGCCACAGACAAGGGCCAGCTGAATGCAAGCTCTGTGTAATAAATGTAAAATGTACTCTGATAAAACAATCATTTTGTTAGCTAGCAGAGCTGCCCGCAATAGAGAAATGCCTAACAACATACGCCTCCTTACTATTAAGGTCCGTACACACGGAGCGATTTTGACTATGAGCGATTTTGACTAAGCGATTTACTTTGAACTGGCAGTAGGAGATTTTGACTAACTTTACCAGTGATTTTGACTAAAGTGTGCAAGCGATTTTGGCTATGAGCGATTTTGACTAACTCATTTAAATGGGGGGGATGTTTTCACTTTTCTAGTGACATAATCGAAATTGACTTGCCTGTACAGTCTATTTTTCATAGCGATAAGACCTGGCGGAGACGCGCATCGCTATCGCTCGCTGTGTACAGACAGAGCGATATGCACTAACTTTCTTAGCGATTTTGACTATATAGCATACTTACCTACTCTCCCGGAAGCTGCGGGAGGCTCCCATTTTTTGGGGTAGCCCCCCGCACCCCCCGGAAGAGTGGGCAGGTCTCCCGCATCCTGCTCGCATCCTAGTGATGCCAGCAGGATGAAGAGATAATCTCCTGTATTTGCAGGTCCGTCGGGTGGGGAAGGGGTTAAAATGACGCAAATCGCGTCATTTTAGTCCCGCCCCCTTCCCGCGGACCCGCGAAGCGCGGCATTTTTCAATATGGGGGCGGGGCTTGGTGATGTCACAGTCCGGCCCCTCCCCCTGAAGACTCCTGCAGCGTCTCCTCTCCGGGCTTCTCCCGGAGAGGAGAATCACAATGTAGGCAAGTATGCTATATAGTCAACATCGCTGAGCCATATCGTTCTGTGTATACACACCTTTAGACCAGTGGGTCTCAAACCGTTTGCCGAGGCACCCTGGGAAGCCTCAGGACACTTGCAGGGGTGCTTTGGATTGGTGGTCCAGGACGAATTTAAATTATATATGGTCAATGTAATAGGCAAAACCAGTGATGGTGGCTGCCATTCATAAA
The DNA here is from genome assembly GCF_028390025.1 of Pseudophryne corroboree. NCBI lineage: Eukaryota > Metazoa > Chordata > Amphibia > Anura > Myobatrachidae > Pseudophryne > Pseudophryne corroboree. The sequence goes on along the minus strand of NC_086450.1, from coordinate 192,950,205 downwards.
ATATGTGGACAAAAATAAGCAAATCTTGTCCCCCACCACATAACTGACCTTAAGGATGATATATAAACACAATTTATTTAATTTAAAATCTATTTAAAAATTCTCAGTAAGAAACTTTTGGCCTAGGGGTGCCATGAAAAAAAATTCTGATACTCTATGGTGCCGTAATTAACAAAAAAGTTTGAGAACCACTGTATTAGACAACAGGAGCAGATGGGCCCAGAATACGACACGAGGTGTGGCTTCATAGTGATAGCAAAAATTAATCAATACACATGCATACACTTTACAGTACATGGTAATAATGCAGATAATAAATGTGCAGTTAACATGTAAAATTAATATTGAACAAAATACATACAATTATTTTTAAGTACAGAAAATTTAAACTGTAAACTTGCAAATAGATTGCAGCAGAATTATTATGGGAATATTAGCATATTATGCATACCCTCCAACTGTACCTTTTTGGCAGGTACAGTATCTTTTTTATGTATGACCAAGAGCCCAACAGCAGTTTGATTAATATATTCCTTCATACCTGGAATATATGTAGAAGGGGACGGCCTGGATTCTTAATGCACTGAGGGCTGATAGGATAGGTGTAGGGCTTATCCAGTAGAACCACAGCTGCCACTCTGCTCTTCCACAGTGTCTCACTACTTCCTAGCTTACTATAGTAATAACTTTTAAAGTGAATACAAAGTAGTGGCCATTCTCTTTGCCAAATGCCTGTTTCCAGTATTTCCATCCACCAATTGGAGGAGGAGCAATGGCTTCTTGTTAAATGCCTTCTTTAATGAGTTGTTTACTATTGTCAAAATTTATGTTCTGAATCAGGGTCGGCCATGCTTTCTCAACATGGTTTTAGACAAAGTGGACCCTTTATATGGTTGTTGGTAGAGATGTCAATTGGGCATTGAATCAAATGCGAGTCAATCAATTCCTAGGGTAAGTTGTACACTTCACACACACCAGCTGCCTGATGTTTTGCACCTACTACATCCATCTGATCAGTGGCGGAACTAGCGAGCGGTGGGCCCATGTGCAACAAAATGCTTTGCCCCCCCCTCATCCCATCCATGTCCACCCCCTCACCCCTGCTCAGGGCCAGGGAAATGGATACCTAACAACAGTGCCGTAATTAGACATCTTAGCACTGTGTGCAAGAAACGGCATCAGAACCCCCCCCCCCCCACACACACACACACACACTTCATGTATAACGGGGGTGGTGCGCGCCGTGGGCGCGTGCAAAAAAATAGGGGTGTGGCTTCATGGGGAAGGGGTGTGGCCACAAAATAATACCAATTCATATAACGGTGCACAGTAGTCTCCATTATTCAAATTACGCTTCACGGTAGCACCACTACACCAGGTAGAGCCCCTTTTACATCTTATGGCGGACAGATTCCCCTTTTTACACATTACGGCAGACAGCGTCAACCTTTTACACATTACGGCAGACAGCGTCCCCTTTTTTACACATTACGGCAGACAGCGTCCCCTTTTTTACACATAACGGCAGACAGCGTCCCATTTTTACACATTACGGCAGACAGCATCCCATTTTTACACATTACGGCAGACAGTGTCCCATTTTTACACATTACGGCAGACAGCGTCCCCTTTTTACACATTACGGCAGATAGTCTCCTTTTTTTACACATTACGGCAGACAGCGTCCCCTTTTTTTACACATTACGGCAGACAGCGTCCCTTTTTTACACATTACGGCAGACAGCATCCCTTTTTTTACACATTATGGCAGACATTACGCAGACAGCGTCCCATTTTTACACATTACGGCAGACAGCGCCCCCTTTTTACACATTACGGCAGACAGCGTCCCCTTTTTTTACACATTACGGCAGACAGCATCTCCTTTTTTACACATTACGGCAGACAGCGTCCCCTTTTTTACACATTACGGCAGACAGCATCCCCTTTTTTACACATTACGGCAAACAGCATCCCCCTTTTTACACATAACGGCAGACAGCATCTCCTTTTTTACACATTACGGCAAACAGCGTCCCCTTTTTTACACATTACAGCAGACAGCGTCCCCCTTTTTTACACATTACAGCAGACAGCATCCCCCTTTTTTACACATTACGGCAGACAGCGTCCCCTTTTTTACACATTACGGCAGACAGTCTCCCTTTTTACACATTAAGGCAGACAGGATAGACAGACAGACAGACAGACAGACAGACAAACAGATAGATAGATAGATAGATAGATAGATAGATAGATAGATAGATAGATAGTTAGAATATACATACTTACTGTTTCCGCTGGCTCAGGCTCCTCGTGCAGCTTCTGGCAGATCCCGGGCAGCCAGGGAGAAGAAGGAGGGAGGGGAAGCGCATCCCAGCATTCACAGCGGCAGAGGGTAGCCTATGGTGAAGGAGAGGGCCAGCAGCAGCACCTCCACCAATTAGACAGCGCTGCTGCGGCTCCCTCCTCCACCTCCCTTCTCCTTCACCCCCCCTTGTAATCGGTGCGCTCCTCTCCTCGGCGGCAGCGGCGGCACACAGCGGCAGCCAGGCGGCATGTACTGAGTCAGTTTGACTCATTACATGCCGCTCTGGCTTTGAATCCCTGGACAGTGGCGGGCCCCAGTGCGAGGCACTGCCTGCTCCGGTGGTAGTTCTGAACAGATTATTTACTCCTATGTCATAATCACCTCCTCTACTCCAGACTGCCTCTATTGGCTCTACTACGTGGTAGGGCCTACTGTAGCCCCTTTTTTTCTCAAGCTCTCTCTCAAACAGCCTCACCCTTGCAGATGATTTGGAGGTTTAATGAATCTCTCCTGCAAGACTCCTATTCTAAAACCCAGCTATAGGTGGCCAATGATCATTACACTGAGCTCAGCTCCATGCCTGGGGCTTCTAAACTTACTGTCTAGGAAGCACATAAGTGCATCATATGTAGGAAATGTATTCAGCTAGGCACCTTTGTTAAGAAATAACATTCAGGTCACAAGGGCTCGGGTCATCCCAGGAGGGACATTTTTTATGTTGAAAGCACCATCACATTGTAGGGATGGACATCTGAAGTCAACCATCATATGATGGCTAGGCTTCCACCATCGAAACTTTCGATGTGATGGTTACTAACCTTCGCATCAAACGTATTCGATAGTGAAAACTATTTATATGACTTACGCATGCGCTAAAACCATGCAGCACGGTTGGCAGGAGGCGGGATTGGGGGCAGACTTTAAGGTGGTATCAGAGGCGGGATTGGGTGCGGGGCCAGTACTCCTCTACACTCTTCAATGGGGACGACCTGCTCAGTAATACTAGCTCACAAAGGAGGCTGCATGTTGTAAATATATATATATATATACATACACACACAGGCTGCATGTGGTAAATATAAATATATATATATATATATATAGTATCTGCAAACGGATCGGCACTCACCTAGCTGGTATTACTGTGCTCCGGTGCCATCTGGACATTCATTGTTATCAACCCCTGCATTCCATACAGCGGCACTCGGAGTCTTGAAGTAGATGTATAAAAAGTGCTTTTAATGTATCATAACATCAATTTGCATCCCAACGTTTCGGGGCATACGCCGCCCCTTTTTCAAGGTGAGCAAACAAGAAGTGTTTGCTCACCTTGAAAAAGGGGCGGCGTATGCCCCGAAACGTTGGGATGCAAATTGATGTTATGATACATTAAAAGCACTTTTTATACATCTACTTCAAGACTCCGAGTGCCGCTGTATGGAATGCAGGGGTTGATATATATATATATATATATATATATATGTATACACTGTTCCAGCACTGGGAGTACCCTCTGTATACTGTCAAAGTCAGAAAAATATCTCTATGCACACTACCATATTTGCACCTCACACAGGTCCGTGCTGCGCATGCGTACGCTCTCCCGTACGTGCGCATACTCACAGTCGCGGGCACCCGCAGGCGCACGGTATGCGTATTTACGGTAGAGTTTATGTGATCGTAGCGTGCGACTCAATCGTTACATATTTCCACTATGTAACGTATTTTGTAGATCATGGTCCCTTTGATAGATTCTGAAAGTTTGGTTAATATAGAATGTTCGTGAACAGAGAAATCCCTCTTTGTTTGATACGAAGGGTCAGACAGGAGTAATACAGTGGTGTTTAGTACCCATCGGAAGAGTATTTAATTAGCAATATTCCGGTGTTGGTTTGAAGCGGATTAATCGCTCGTGCGAATAGTTATGGACATAAGAAGTTTATGAACATTTACTGTATTTGCACTTACTTATCCATGCGGCGGGAAACCCAGTTTCCCTCCCACCTGAGCTGTTGGAAATAGTCACGGCCCACCTGTATGAATCAACCTATGACCTTTTGTTATAATGCGAAGCCGAATTCCTGTGTCCAATGAACAATGAGATTGTAGGGACCATTGAATTGTATTGTGTGTGGGGCATAAATAGACAGGCCGATCACATCCAGCTCTCACTCTTCAACGGTTATCATTGCTGAAAATCAGGAGCTGGATGTCCAGAGGCGCATGCGATCGTTTCCTTTGTGCGTAAGTTTTTCTCCGCAACTATATTGATCTTCTTGTTATTGTGGGCCAATTTCTCTCTCTCTCTCTCTTCTCCTCTTTCTCTCTTATTTTCTCTTGAATAGTAATTGTATTATATTTCCTGTGTAGTTATCTGGTTAGGTAGTCTATGTTATATTGTAGTGTATGATTTGTATTTGTATTAATTCTTTTGCAAGTATATCATTCAGAATATATATATATTAGGCGTTGGACCCTAAGCACGGTATCTGTGTATTTCTTATAGTGTTAAGTATTCTCAGAGCGTCGGTGACGCTAGAACAGCTTTAAAGGTAATAAGGTTATACTGTGTTGCATTTACACTCTATCATTACACTAAGGTTTTACTGCACAATACACTGTTTATGGTTTAGATTTAAAGGTTTAACATTGTGAGCGTCAGCGCCGCTGGTGATCTCCTCGTGGTCCCGAGCGTCCGCTACGCTATAGCGAATCATTACGTTAGTCAGCAGCCAATAGCGTGCCTGCCTGTGATCTCTTGGCCGTGAGCGAACGTGACGCTTGAGCGTCTCGACTACGGCTAAGCGATTGTTACGCAACGAGCGTACCCTTACGGTACTTCATACGTAAATAGCGTACAGTGTTCTTAGACCTCATAAAGGGTATTATATAAGATAAATATTTAGCTTTATCAATTGCGGGCTCGTCCTGTCCTTCACATATCTGCACTAGGTAATTTCAGCAGACATTATCCAGCAGCAAAGGGCGGGAGATCATATTCCTCGTAGTGCTGTTTGGATAAGCGTCTGCTTCTCTTAGTAAAGGGTGCTGAAGGAATCCGGGAACCGGAGGTAAGAACAACACGCTAGTCTCTTTTAAAACTGTTTTTCTGTCTTGCGTACACACGCACGCATATCTGCATTTCTTTTCATTCGTGTATTTTCATATATCACTCTCCTGTTTGCCAGTTTTATAGTTGATAAACGTGCTAAGAGAGATTTGCCGCTATTTCATAGTTTAAGAGTAAAGGTAATATAGTTAAAGTATAGACAAACACAGCTGTGCCTGAGAGACAAGGCGAAGTCAGTGTGATGCGCGGTAGATGATAAAGGATCATCTACATTGATAAACGTATAAATTGTGTTACGGTGGATCTTTGCTTTGCGTACACGTGTCTCTAACAAAGGACTGAGACTTGCGTACGCAACCCAAGGGCCGACGCACGCAGCGTATATTACGCAACGGAGCGTACGGGTACGCCCACGTAACTCAAATCACAAGTGTTAAATTTTTTCAACGCGATAAATAGCGCAACGCGGTAAATAACGCAAGGCGATAAATCGCGCAAATCTATTTTAACATTCGAAATTTAAATTAACAGATCCTTCTCCTAATTGGTAACACATCTGGTCTAAAGAAAATTTCTGCGCAGAAATAGAAATAGAAACAAAAGTGTATATGTGGTGAGTGAGTGTTTGTTTTTACAATTTTTGAGGTTGAACCACAAGAAAAGTCGAGTTCTCGTGAGGTACATGCGTGTAAGTGACGTACATGGTGGCTAGGGAGGCATCCCTGGTTAAAACATACAATTTGAGCATTAGAGTGTAGCAGACCAGGAGGTCATACTGTAACAGACCAGGAGGTCATAGCAGACCAGCAGGTTCAGGTACAGCAGACAAGGAAGTCCGCTATACAGTCCACAGGCACAACACCAAGAAAGGGTTGGTGCAACACCCATATAGGCCATACAAGCTCTGGCTGAAGGAATTCGCAGCCGTAATTTTCGATTCCACTGGTCGCTCCGTACATAAGATTAGTTGCTTATGTGCTGAACGATTGTACCGCACGTAATTGTGTGCATTAGTAAACCTGACCGGTACTATTTGTGTACGAAGGTCATAAACGCTATTTGTACATTCTAACGTGATTTGTGTAATTTTTTTTATTTTAAGGGAGGTTCGCTGCTCACTCAGGAACTATCCAACAACCAATAGTTACTGGAAAGAGTAAGTGTTCTTCGGATCACCCTCACAGGTTCCAGTAAATAGAGGTTCAGGTCGCAGGGGCCCTGGGTCGAGTACGCCAGCACCATATCGGTGTGATCAGGTCGTATTGGTCGGCGTGGGCGAGTGAGTGGGGTACTCGGTAAACCGCCACCGTCAGCCTATTTTGAACATTTTGGTTTGCGTAAGGGTTGGCTTAATAAAGCAACACCTTCGAACTATGGGGGCCACTTGTTCAGGTAGGGGGCGATCAACCTCGGTTCGGGTTGATTCAGTGAACCGACCAGTCGGGTCGGCAAGGTACGTAATGTGTGAGAAATACGGAAGTCACACAGAAGCTTTATGTGATGAATGGGAGAGAATGACTGTACATGACGGGGAGAAATTCCCAAGAGTAGGTAGCTTCAGCACAGAAGTGTTAACGAATTTAAGGAGAAGGATATGTCTCATTAAATCAGCAAAGAGACGAATCAAGCATTATGATTATTTACAGTTGTGGCAACAGGAGGGTGACATACAGAGAGGATTGGCTCAGGCGGCGGGATCTGGCTCGATCAGAAAACTGATAGCCACGGCCCCACCGCCACCATACATATCAGGAGAGAAATTGGTTGCGGAGAATGACGCACTAAGGTGTAACACACAAACACTTAGCAACTGTGTAAATGTTAAAGATAATGTTAACCAATTAACCAATGCAAGTATTAACCCGTGCAAGTTGTACCCTGTTTTGAACTTTCCTCAGGAGTGTGATCAAGAGGACGAATCGGCAACAATTTCAGCGCTCTCTCTAGCAGCCACCATAGCAGAGACCACAGTAGGCACAGCTCCACCCCCGAGATTAGTAACAAAGGCCCCTAGCGGAGGGATAGGTGAGGTCGTATCAACGGGTAAGTACGGCACCATACACTATGCTGAAACTATTTCACCACAGCCTGTAGAATCTACACAGAATGAGGTTGTTAGAGTTAATCCTGTTAAGGTAATAGTAGTTCCAAATGGGAAAACAGACACTTCAGGAGTCACTCCTGTTAGGAACATTGCCATGTACAGCCCATTTTCCCGAATGGAATTAAGGACCATAGTGTCGGAATTCCCTGACCCTAGAAAAGACTTAGTTGCCAGCCAAAAATACATCAGAGACCTAGGTAACACTGTAGAGCCCAACAATAAAGACTGGCAGATATTGCTGAGAGCATGTTTACCCTCCAATGTCGACGCAGCTCAATTTTTAGCTGACTGTGGATTAGATCAGGATGTACCTCTTACAGAAGTGTACAACAAAGACAATGTAAAAAGAATAAGTTTACAGTTAAAGGAGTATTTCCCAGCCGTAGTTAAATGGAACAAAATATTCTCCATTAAACAGAAGGAGTCAGAAACAGCTGCAGAGTATTTTCACAGAGCATTATCAGAAATGGCAAAATACACAGGCATAGAGGACATTAAAACCAACATAAACCATCGAGAAGTAGCAGTATCGGTACTGATGGATGGTTTAAAAGAGTCATTGAAGACTAGGGTACAGACCACACAACCATGTTGGCGAGGTCTGTCTGTGGCTACTTTGAGAGAGGCTGCTATTGATCACGATAGGAACATCACCAGACACAGGGAACAACAAGGTGATAAGTTAATGGCAGTAAGTATACAGGCCCTGACCACAAGGCAGCCTTTGTTTATATCACCAAACCCTGTGGGTAAGTCAAATGTGGTTACTTGTTATTCTTGTCATAAACAGGGACACATGGCACGAGATTGTAGAGTGAAGAATTCACGAAACTCATACCAACCCCCTAGACAACGACACGACACACGACATTGGGATCAGGGTCCGCAGAAACGGAGTTATGAGCCACATGCAGGGGAAACAAAAAAATATCCCCCGAACAGAGACTGGCAAGCCTCTGGTAGCTCCCAATTAACTCCATCACAAGTAGTTGCTGCCAGCGGGATTCAGGGAGGTCACCATACCCAATAGGGGTGTGGCCATACCTGTAATCTGCAGCCAGTAAAATTGATTGCAAGCCTTGGAAGTGAACCAGAAATTGCAATCAATGTAGCTGGTAAATCATTAAACTTTCTTGTAGACACAGGGGCGGCCAAATCAGTGATAAATTCGACAGTGGGCATGAGAACCACTGGTAAGACAATTCCAGCCATAGGGGTAACGGGAGTAGTCCAGCACTACCCTGTTAGCAAACCAGCCGAGATTACAGTAGGGCCTTTACATACCAAGCATTCCTTTTTGCTGGCTGCATCGGCACCGACTAATCTCCTGGGAAGAGACTTACTGTGTAAAATGGGGTGCGTCATTTATTGTACTCCTGAAGGTGTATTCTTGGACATACCTGAGAATCACGCTCAGGAAGTGCGAGACATGTTAGACTCCCCGTCAAAATTAATGTCACATACCATTATGACAAATAGGACTCCCTCCCAAGTAGAAGAAATGACATCTCAGATACCAGAGTCACTTTGGACTAAAGATGGACAGGACACTGGATTAATGGCAAACGTAGCTCTGGTAGTTGTACAAGTAAAAGATGGTAGGATAGCTCCAAAAATCCCACAGTACCCTCTGAAGCCAGAGGTGGAGTTAGGAGTGTATCCCGTAATAGAGCGCTTGCTACAACAGGGCATTCTGGTAAGAACGTCCAGCACTGCCAATAGTCCCATCTTCCCTGTTAAAAAGAGTGGGGGGAGGGGTTACCGGCTAGTGCAGGATCTAAGGGGGATTAACAAAATAGTTGAGAGTCAGTTCCCCGTAGTGCCAAATCCAGCTGTCATCCTAATGCAAATCCCTCCCACTGCGAAATTTTTCACTGTTATTGACCTCTGCTCCGCTTTCTTTTCGGTACCTCTGCACCCTGACAGTCAATATTTGTTTGCATTTACATACAGAGGAGTCCAATACACATGGACTCGATTACCACAAGGATTCATAGATAGCCCAAGTATATTTTCTCAGGCTTTGCATGATTGTTTACAGTCTTTCCAACCAGTGAGTGGATCAGTATTAATACAGTACGTGGATGATCTACTACTGTGTTCTGATTCATTGGAAGCATCCCTGAAGGATACGAAACAGCTCCTGTTTCATCTTTCAGACACAGGACACAAGGTTTCCAAAGACAAGTTGCAATTATGCCAAACTAAGGTAAAATATTTGGGACACTGTCTAACACAAGGACTGAGACACCTGACCGCTGATAGAATTCAAGCAATTAGAGACATGACTCTGCCACAAACCCAGCAACAGATCAGAACATTTTTAGGAATGTGTGGGTATTGCCGTAACTGGATCCCAGGGTTTTCCATTCTAGCGTTACCCTTGCAGGAGATGGTCTCCTCAAACAAACCTGATCGGATTTCGCATACAGACGAGTCTGAGACAGCATTTGAGAGACTTAAACAGTGCCTAACGCAGGCACCAGCATTAGGTATGCCAGACTATGGGAAACCCTTTGAACTATACGGAACAGAAAGTGCTGGTTGCGCGGCAGGCGTACTAACCCAAAAGCACGGTGATGCCAGCAGGCCGGTAGCATATTACAGCGCTCAGCTAGATACGGTAGCGCGATCCCTCCCCACATGCTTGCGAAGCGTTGCTGCGATAGCATTGCTAGTAACGAAAAGCGAAGACGTCGTGCTAGGTCACAACCTCACAATTCATACACCACATGCAGTGTCAGCCTTGTTAAATTCTGCCCAAACCAGACACGTCTCATCAGCGCGGTTTACAAGATGGGAATTGGCACTAATGGCCCCCGTAAACATCACCATAAGGAGATGCAGTGCATTAAATCCTGCAACATATCTCCCAGGTGTGCCTGGACAGGCACAAAGGGTGGAGGATGAGAGTGGTGGGGAAGGAGAATTTAATACAAAGGAAGACACACATGATTGTATGGAATATTTGACCCAAAATTTTACCGCAAGACCTGACATCAGTGACAACCCACTGGAAGATGTAGAACTTACGTTCTACACGGACGGTAGTTGTCATAGACAGTCAGACTCGGGAGACTTGTGTACTGGATACGCAGTCGTAGATGACCAAGGCACCATAGAAGCGGAACCGCTAGGCCCACCTCACTCAGCCCAGGTTGCTGAACTGGTCGCCCTAACCAGAGCATGTGAATTGGCTAAGGGCAAATCAGCCAATATCTACACCGATTCTAGATACGCATTCGGGGTAGTCCATGATTTCGGAGCCCTATGGCGCCTCAGAAATTTCATGACGGCAGCTGGTACACCGGTAGCGCATGCAGCTCACATAAAAAGGCTTCTAACAGCGATACAGGAACCCGACAGAGTGGCTGTTATCAAATGTAAAGCACACACATATAGCCAAGACCCAGTATCACTTGGTAACAGCCGAGCAGACGAAGCTGCTAAATTAGCAGCTGCTACCCCCAGACAGACAGACACCACACAACTGATGGTATTTAATACCATCAACACACAGAAGTTGTGTGAGATGCAAAATTTGTGTTCCACACAGGAAAAGGCAGTATGGAAGGCAAAAGGATATGGCCAGGAGTCCTCAGGACTCTGGACGGATGGACACGGTAAACCAGTGGCCCCCAGAGCATACCTTCCATGTTTAGCTGAGGCAGCTCACGGGCTGACTCATCTGGGCAAGGAAGGGATGTGCAAGTTGGTAAGAGCATATTGGTGTGCCCCAGGATTTTCATCTCATGCGAGTAAAAGGGCAATGTCATGCCTTACCTGTCTGAGAAAGAACATCGGAAAGGCAATACCTACAGAACCATCTCATATCCCACCTGCCGGCGGCCCTTTCCAGGTAATACAGATTGACTTTATTCAATTACCCCCTTGTCGAAATTTGAAATATGTACTTGTTTGTATAGATGTTTTCTCAAATTGGGTCGAAGCATTTCCGGCGGCCACAAATACCGCTATGTTTACTGCTAAGAAAATTGTGCAGGAATTTGTATGTAGATATGGTATCCCTAGAATTATCGAAAGTGATAGGGGTACCCATTTTACAGGTGATGTCTTTCAAGGAATGTGTAAATTGATGGGAATTGATAGCAAGCTGCACACTCCATACCGTCCACAGGCGAGTGCGAAAGTGGAAAGAGTGAACAGCACTATTAAAAATAAACTGAGTAAAGTGATGGCAGAGACAGGATTGACATGGCCAGAAGCTTTACCCATTGTACTGTACAGCATCAGAACCACTCCCATGTCCCCTCTTAATCTGTCTCCCTTTGAAATCTTGTTTGGTCGACAACCGCATGTTATGATTAACCCTCAGGATGATTTGAAGTGTAACAATGAAGTGACTGTAAAATACTTGATTAACATGAGTAAACAGTTAAGGAATCAAAATGATAATCTGAAGTTAGTGATTCCTGATTTACCAGATAGTAATTGTCATGACATTGAACCTGGGGATTATGTAATGATACGGAATTTTCTACGCTCAGGTTGCCTTATTGACAGATGGGAAGGACCATACCAGGTCTTATTGACTAGCACTACAGCATTGAAGGTTGCTGAGAGAGAGACTTGGGTTCATTCGTCCCACTGTAAGAAGGTTGCTGATCCAGAGAGGTCCCGTGATAAGGAACAGACGGTAGAGGTTGTATCACTGGAGTGTCTGTTCCAGGAGGATTGAGGCGGCACCTGAGCATTGAAAATCACAAGACCAAAAGCAGTTGTCGATCCCCTGTTCCCTTTTATTGTTTTTCTCCAACTTCCCATCCCCTCTCCCTCAAATTAATTTTTTTCCCCCTTCTCATTCTTCTCCGTTTCCTCCTACAAGATGGACTTGCCCCAAGAGACTGTGATCCGGATTTTCCTGTTGACCATGATGTTGACCAGAGCAGTCTGTTCCGGCGAGAGTACCATGGAGGTCGAGAGAGGTTCTGGAATGGGTTCTGATGACAGAGATGGAGGCGTAGTTTTCCAAGAACAACATAATCAACAAGCAAAGGCGAGTATCAGAAAACGATCCGATAGCATTGACCATAGAAGGAATTGTGAAGGATTGTTAGCTGAAGAAAACTGTATCTGTCGGCTCTGTAACAATGTCATTGAGGATGGGTGCATAAAGAAATGCCAATCCAGTTTTAATATCCATATGGACCGGCATCCATTGAGTGACTATCACTCCTTAGTGGGTAGTGTGTTAAATAAAACAGATTGTTGGGTATGCTCTCAAGTACCTCAAGGTCATAGCAAATCAGGGCTAGTACCATTTCCTTTAACGTTAGGGGAGGTACTTGAGTTAAGTGGTGGGAGACCGGTGGACAGGAGGTTTAATATCTCCAGCCCTCCTAGTTTGAAGCTCCACCAATACCATGTGGATAGGTCCCTATTATGTTTTAACATCTCCAATCCCCGAAAGCCGGGAAATTGGGAAGTGTCATGGAGTAATCAAACCATGACCTTTTCGCATAGAGCAGATAGAATGCCTACAGATACAGAGCTTATACGCCACATAGCCAGTAGAGGAAAATCTTTCCGGTATAGGTATACCTTAGGAAATAGGATTACGAGAGTTGGAGAGGTATCACCAGGATACTGTGCACATATCGTACAACCTGATACGTGTACTAAGCAGATGGAAGAATTAGGGTTAGGAGATTTCACATGGAAGGTGTGTAATATGGTTATGTCCTACTCCGTCCCATATGTTCTCCCCGATGATGCATATTTCATATGCGGGAGAAAGGCGTATAAGTGGCTTGCCCCAAACTCTGAAGGATTGTGTTATATTGGAAAAGTACTGCCTGAAGTAATGACTGTATCACATGACAAAATGAAAGACATACACCGTGTTGCCCAAACTCCTTATACTCACACCCATTACGAGCACGTAGTTAAACGGCACCTGATAGAAAGAACAGAGCATCCGGCCTCTGACATGATCCATGAATCCACCGGGATTCAGTTTCTAATCGCGTTAGATATCACTCGCACCGCTAGAGGAGTGTTGAATTATAAATACATATCTGCGCTTGCAAATTTGTTAGATAATATCACTGAAATGTATGATGACACGTTTAGGTATACTGGAAGAGAACTTCAAGCTTATAAAACAGAACTGGTACAGCATAGAATGGTTCCTAATTACCTCACAGCAGTGACAGGCGGATATTGTGTCACACTGGCAACACAATACGGCGTGAAATGTTGCACATATATTACGAATAGCACCGAGGACCCGGTCGAGGTCATAGACCAAAAGATGGACGATATTCTTCAACTGAAGTGGGAATTTCGCAGGAGACACAATCTCACTCTTGCTGCTGTAGGTAATGAGCTGACTGGTTGGGTGTCATGGTTGAACCCGCGAAATTGGTTCTCTGGTTTAGGAGACTGGGCTCAAGGAGTCATAATGGATGTTGGGAAGTTTCTCCTATGTATCTTAGGTGTTATCATAACGATTGGTTTGATATTTAGATGCGGTCAGGCTTTAATGAGATGCAATCGTCGTACTAGGGTAATGAGTTTAAGGAGTGAGGAAACTGTAATTCCAATGGACTTGATTTATGACCCAAATGTAGAACCAATGATGTGATGAAAATGCGATTTCTACGGTCCGTTTCTTTCACCTGTTTTTCCGTTTCCTCCAAGGTAAAAAGACCCACTTGGACGAGGAATTTGATGAGCCGATATACAGACAACAGAGGGATTAAAGAAGAAGTTTTGACAACCTGATACACAGATTTTTGATGAACTATGCCATGGATCCCCAGTTTCCCTAGAAATTTTAAAATTACGCTAGCCCAACACTTTTGTAAATCTATGGACATTGACAGCTTTTGCTCGCACCTTATGGGCAAAAGCACAAAGAAGACTGCATTCAACAGACACCAAACAAGACCTCAATCGACGAATGTACATTTACCTGACATAGAATACCACCGCATTTACCGTAATTATGTCTTTTCTTCATTTCTACAACCCTCAGGTAATGACACACATAGTCGATAGGGAATACAGGCACAGATATCAGCAATCGCATATCTCCCCCATTCATGTATCATCAACTAAAATGTGCTCCCCCATTTTGTTACAACCAAAGCCGAAAAGAGCTCGGTAAAGTTTGACAGCCCATCCACAGACCCGTACCACGGGATAAGAAGGAATTCAAATGTATACTTCGCAATACCTCGAAGCTTGATTTAAAACACGTACGGCACGATGATACATGACCCCCAAGCACGGATTCATACACACATGCTTCTGCTATCTCACTAGGTCATACCCTTTTCCTACCTTCTCCTCTCCTCCCCTACCCAACCATGTAAATGTATTAACCCCTGACATATATTTTTCTCTTTTTGAAATGTTTTAGAAGGTGGCAGTTATTGTTGACTGCCAAAGGGTGGACTGTCAAAGTCAGAAAAATATCTCTATGCACACTACCATATTTGCACCTCACACAGGTCCGTGCTGCGCATGCGTACGCTCTCCCGTACGTGCGCATACTCACAGTCGCGGGCACCCGCAGGCGCACGGTATGCGTATTTACGGTAGAGTTTATGTGATCGTAGCGTGCGACTCAATCGTTACATATTTCCACTATGTAACGTATTTTGTAGATCATGGTCCCTTTGATAGATTCTGAAAGTTTGGTTAATATAGAATGTTCGTGAACAGAGAAATCCCTCTTTGTTTGATACGAAGGGTCAGACAGGAGTAATACATGGGTGTTTAGTACCCATCGGAAGAGTATTTAATCAGCAATATTCCGGTGTTGGTTTGAAGCGGATTAATCGCTCGTGCGAATAGTTATGGACATAAGAAGTTTATGAACATTTACTGTATTTGCACTTACTTATCCATGCGGCGGGAAACCCAGTTTCCCTCCCACCTGAGCTGTTGGAAATAGTCACGGCCCACCTGTATGAATCAACCTATGACCTTTTGTTATAATGCGAAGCCGAATTCCTGTGTCCAATGAACAATGAGATTGTAGGGACCATTGAATTGTATTGTGTGTGGGGCATAAATAGACAGGCCGATCACATCCAGCTCTCACTCTTCAACGGTTATCATTGCTGAAAATCGGGAGCTGGATGTCCAGAGGCGCATGCGATCGTTTCCTTTGTGCGTAAGTTTTTCTCCGCAACTATATTGATCTTCTTGTTATTGTGGGCCAATTTTTCTCTCTCTCTCTCTTCTCCTCTTTCTCTCTTATTTTCTCTTGAATAGTAATTGTATTATATTTCCTGTGTAGTTATCTGGTTAGGTAGTCTATGTTATATTGTAGTGTATGATTTGTATTTGTATTAATTCTTTTGCAAGTATATCATTCAGAATATATATATATTAGGCGTTGGACCCTAAGCACGGTATCTGTGTATTTCTTATAGTGTTAAGTATTCTCAGAGCGTCGGTGACGCTAGAACAGCTTTAAAGGTAATAAGGTTATACTGTGTTGCATTTACACTCTATCATTACACTAAGGTTTTACTGCACAATACACTGTTTATGGTTTAGATTTAAAGGTTTAACATTGTGAGCGTCAGCGCCGCTGGTGATCTCCTCGTGGTCCCGAGCGTCCGCTACGCTATAGCGAATCATTACGTTAGTCAGCAGCCAATAGCGTGCCTGCCTGTGATCTCTTGGCCGTTAGCGAACGTGACGCTTGAGCGTCTCGACTACGGCTAAGCGATTGTTACGCAACGAGCGTACCCTTACGGTACTTCATACGTAAATAGCGTACAGTGTTCTTAGACCTCATAAAGGGTATTATATAAGATAAATATTTAGCTTTATCAATACATTAATTCATCACTGGGCACTGTGTGTGTTTAATATATATAACATACGCACACAATGCAGCGTGATGAAGTAGTATATAAAGAGGGTACTCCCAGTGCTGATGGAGCACGTCAGTGACGTGCGGTGAGATACGTGGCTGGTGAGGCACTGGCTGATAACACCACCACCACCTCCCAAAAAAAAAAAGTGTAGAGTCTCCCTTCCTCAACTAAAACCAGCACCAGGCTGAACCAGCCAGGGGGATAATGCCATAGCAGGGGAAACGCTCGGTGCGGGGTCCCCCTGCCATCGCATTAAACACCCCCAAACCAGTCAGCCCAGGGCCGGAATTCCTCAGAAAGTGGGGACCCCAAAATAGAAAAAATAGGGTCCGCCCTCCCGAGCAACAACCAGCTATGCCCCACACCCCTGTTGGTGGTGGGTGCAGGGTTTATGGACCGATAATATTGTTCTTTACAGGAGATCTACAGGTCCCAGCAAGCCTGCCCCAGCATGCAGGCACTTGGAGAACCACAAGTGCCTGCATGCCTGGACAATAAGGGCCCGCTGGCACCTCTAGTCCTCCTGTAAAGAAAATATTAAAATAAATACAAAACACGTTTAAAAAAAAAAGTTTTATTATACTGGGACTTCACCTGAGGGGCGGCGGCCTTTAAGCTCTTTTTATCATGGCCGCCGCCCATCCAGGAATTCCACAGTGTCTTCATTCTTCAGTAGCTCTTCACTGCTTCTTCTCCGCCGTCGGATTGACAGCCACACCTCGTGCTGACTCATAAGTCAGCCAGAGGGGGCGGGGCAATGACGCGGTGAGCCGTCATTGGCCTGGGGTGCCCATCTTGGATTTAAAAAATGGCTCTGCAGCGCCATTTTTGAAATTGGTAATGCCTTCAAACTGTGGTGCCCTAATGACTGCAGGGATTGTATTCATGATCCAGACCTGCAGCCAAACTGCCCGCTGAGTCCGGCCGCTGATACCCGCCGCCACTTAAGTCCCACCGCTGCTGCTCGCTACACCTGCCTACAGCTGCCCGTTACTGCTCATCGCCCCTGATGCTGGGTTCAAACGTGATGAGCAGTTAAATATAGTGAATTTTAGTGAATAAAATTAAAAAAACCTTCATGTGTGGAGCTGGAGTAGGAAAGGGGGAGAGTGTGAGGCAGAAGCGGATTTAGACTTCATGGGGCCCTAAGCAAGACACCGATTTGGAGCCCCCTTCCTCAAACAATCCATAGCACTTCAGAAAAGGGGGCGTGGCCACTCAAAAGGTGGCGTGTACTTAAGTGTAGTTTACCACACCATATACCCCTTATACACATTATGCACCGCAATAGTAGGACCCCTTATACTATCTAGTACTGGTGCGCCTTTCACATTATAGCACACAGTATGAGCCGAAATTCACATTATAGCACACGGTATGAGCCGAAATTCACATTATAGCACACAGAATGAGCCGAAATTCACATTATAGCACCCAGAATGAGCTGAAATTCACATTATAGCACACAGAATGAGCCGAAATTCACATTATAGCACACTGAAGGAGCCGAAATTCATATTATGCCACATGGAATGAGACAAAATTCAGGGAGAGTGACAGGGTAACAGGGAAAGTGACAGCAGTGACATACAGTAGGGACAGGGAGAGTGGCAGAGGAACAGGGAAAGTGACAGCAGGGACATACAGTAGGGACAGGGAGAGTGGCAGAGGAACAGGGAAAGTGACAGCAGGGACATACAGTAGGGACAGGGAGAGTGGCAGAGGAACAGGGAAAGTGACAGCAGGGACATAGGGACAGGGAGAGAGAAAGCCAGCAGGGTAAGATTACCTATTTATCAGCAGCGGTGCTGAGGATGCTGTGGTCTGCGGTGCGGTGGACAAGGAGGCTGTGGTCTGCATGGTGCGGAGGTGCAGAGATGGACTGAGGGAGGCGGCGCGGTGGCTGAGGGCGGCGGCGGTGTAGCAGAGGAGGAGACAGAGGGCGGCGGCAGTGCAAGGAGGAGGAGGCTGCGGCTCCTATGACCGCGGCGCTACTATTTCAAATCTGCCACGGACCGGCAGCCAATCAGGAGCGACTGCTCCTGATTGGCTGCCAGTCCGCGGCAGATTTGAAATAGTTTCGCAGCCATTTTAGGAGCGAGAGCTCGATGCGGCGGCAGGGGTCTTCAGACTCAGTGCTCGAAGAAGTGCCGGTATGCCATACCATGGTATACCGGCCCACTTCGAGCACTGTGTAGGAGACTGACAGCCAGTGCTTAAAGTGGTCCTAGAGAGGTGGTGGAACTCACCCCCATCCCCATGGTGCCCATGTAATAAAGGTATTGCGTGCGGCAAAAAGCGGGTGTGGTCTCCAAAAGAAAGGGGAGTGGTCACACAATAGTAATAATGCCCACAGTAGTAGCACCCAAGTGTAAATTTTGAAGTGGGGGTATGGAAAAGTGAAGGTTGTAATTATGTGCGCGCCGATGGCGTGTGCGCTCCTGAAAAGGGGGCATGGCCACGCAAAAGGGGGCGTGCCCTTCAGTGTAGTTTACCACACCATATACCCCTTATACACCACAATAATAGGACCCCTTTCACATTATAGCACACAGTATGAGCCAAAAATTCACATTATGGCACACAGTATGAGCCGAAATTCACATTATACCACACAGAATGAGCCGAAATTCACATTATACCACACAGTATGAGCCGAGATTCATATTACACCACACAGAATGAGCCGAAATTCACATTATACCACACAGTATAAGCCGAAATTCATATTACACCACACAGTATGAGCCAAATTCACATTACACCACACGGTATAAGCCAAAATTCACATTATACCACACAGTATGAGCCGAGATTCACATTACACCACACAGTATGAGCCGAGATTCACATTACACCACACAGTATGAGCCAAATTCACATTACACCACACGGTATAAGCCGAAATTCACATTATAGCACACGGTATGAGCCGAAATTCACATTATAGCACATGGTATGAGCCGAAATTCACATTATAGCACACGGTATGAGCCGACATTCACATTATAGCACACAGAATGAGCCGACATTCACATTATAGAGTGACAGAGTGACAGGGAGAGTGACAGCAGGGACATGCAAAGTGACAGCAGGGGCATACAATAGGGACTAGGGAGAGAGAAAGGCAGCAGGTTAGATTACCTGTTTAGCAGCGGCGGTGGTCTGCGGTGCTGTGGATGAGTAGGCTGTGGTAGGCGTGGAGTGGAGAAGGCTGTGGGCCTCGGAGATAGTGCGGAGGAGGAGGCTGTGGGCATGCAGAGGTCCGAGGGCGGGGCGGCAGAGGAGGCTGAGGGCGGCTGCAGTGGATCGGCACCAGGCTGGCTTTATTATACCTGCCGCCGTATCTAGCTCCTGTGACCACGGTGCTAATATTTCAAAACTGCTGCGGAATGGCAGCCAATCAGCAGCAGATTTGAACTAGTAGCGCCGCAGTCACAGGAGCGCGATGCGGCGGCAGGGATTATAAAGCCGGCCTGGTCCCAGATCCGCTGCAGCTGGGAGTCTGGAACCAGGGCTTCCAGTGCGGCGGTGATGGTAGGGGCGGAACGACGGAGGGCGGACCAGGAGCTCAGCTTCTTTGTCAGCCCATACAGTAATGCCCACAGCAGTAGCACCCCTTATACTATGCCCACAGCAGTAGCACCCCTTATACTATGCCCACAGTAGTAGTTCCCCTTATGCAATACCCGCAATAGTAGTGCCCCTTATGTCCCCAAGAGTTGTGCCCCTTATGAAGTGTCCCCTTTACAATGCCCTCATTAGCAGTGCACCCCATCAGTAATGCCTTGAATGGTAATGCCCCTGTGTAATATTGCCCCCAGTAGTAATGTTGCCTGTAGTAATGCCCCCAGTTGTTTAGCCCCCTGTAGTTTAGCCCCAGTAGTCATGCCCCCACTGGTAATGCCCCTGCAGTTATGACCCCAGTAATTTACTCCCCCCCCCCCCCTTTAGTTTAGCCTCCCAGTGGTAATGCCCCCAGTAGTTTTGCCTCATGTAGTTTAGCCCCGTTAGTAATGCCCCAGTAGTTTGCCCCCTTGTAGTAATGCCCCCCTGTAGTTATACCCCAATAGATTAGCTCCTGCAGTTATGCACCCTTGTAGTTTAGCCCCCAGTAGTAATGCTGCCAGTAGTTTAGCCCCCCTGTAGTTTGCCCCCTTGTAGTAATGCCCCCAGTAGTTGGCTTCCAGCAGTAAAGCCCCCCAGTAGTTTGCCCCTTTGTAGTCTGTCCCCAGTAAAAAAGCCCCCCAGTAGTTTGCCCCTCTGTAGTATAGCTCCCCCAGTAGTTTGCCCCCAGTAGTATAGCCCCCCAGTAGTTTGCCCCTCTGTAGTATAGCCCCCTAGTAGTTTGCCCCCAGTAGTATAGCCCCCAGTAGTTTGCCCCTCTGTATGTAGTATAGCCCCCCAGTAGTTTGCCCCTCTGTAGTATAGCCCCCCCAGTTTGCCCCCAGTAGTATAGCCCCCCCAATAACAGCGCCTAGAGTAGTACACAGATGGGAGGGGGGGGGGGAGAGGGAGGCACCATACTTACCAAGCCCCGCTCCCGCCGCAGTCCTCTCTGGGCGTCCGCTCCTCGGCACTATGGGAGAGGCGTCATGACGTCTCTCCCATAGTGCGCACTGACAGAACCGGAAGCAGGAGCTCAGTACTCAGCTCCTGCCTCTGGCTGCCGCTGTGCGGGGAGAGCCGGGCGCTGCTGATAACAGCGGCCGCCCGGCATCTCCCTGCATCGACGGGACATCGGGTTAGGTGAGCCGGGGCAGGCGGAACTGCGTTCCGTCTCCAAGTGGAACTGACGGAACGCAGTTCCGCCCCGTTCCGGCTCACTTTAACCCCTGCTGACAGCACATAGGGGTTTTATATATAGAAAAATGTAGGAGATTAAATATAGGAGAATTAAAAAAAAGTGTGTGGATATGTGTATTTTATTTTATATATATATATATATATATATATATATATATAAACGGGATTCAATTCCTGCGCTGCATGTCCATGTTTCCAGAGTTTCTATTAAATGTTATTTCAGTGCTGCTCGATCCCACTCCCAGCCAGGGAGTAATTGGTATTGGTGCTAGAAACAAATAAGGAGAGCGCACCGGTAAACGTAAAATCATTCACTTTATATAGAAAAAGTAATATCCACATACATTGCAGTAAAAGTATCCAAACTCAGCGAGGTCCACACGACCATCAGAATTGTGCTCAACCGAGCTGGAACTGTCTCGTCGGCTCCGGACCCGGCGGGTGACGTCACAACGTCCTCAGCAGATAGCCACGCCCAACGCGTTTCGACCTATCACAGTCTTCGTCAGGGGATGTCTGTATGATGGGCAAGTGAGGCTGCCCCAGGCACCTACTTACCCGGAGCTGGAGGACGGTGCGGCTCTTCCTCGGGTGAGCTGGGGGTGACCGTTGCGCACGCTGCTGCTGTCTGGCTCCGTGTCCTCCTCCGGCTTGGCCGGGGAAGTTGACAGAGAAGGTGATGTGAGAGCTGGCCGATTCCCGGACAGATCCGTCACTTTGTCCGGTATACAACCGCCAGTAGTGCTCCTCCTTGGGCGCCCTGAGATCCGCCGGGCCCTAAGCAACCTAAATCCGCTCCTGCTGGTAGGTACTCAGAGACTATACAGACACATTGCTCCCTTTTTGGCTACTGTTTGGGGATATCAAAAGGGGAAGGCACTCTATGTGTTAAATAGCAGTCAGTTACACTGTGCTTCTTGGACTCTTTTCCAACTTAAGTGTGTGCAGGAGGTGTGACAATGAGAACTTGCTTACTTGTGTGGAGTTTTCCTCACTAGCTGGCTATGTCACTTCTCGGGGCTGACACTAGCTGCCTAGGCCCCAGCACAATCTTTAGGCTGAGTTCTCCCTCCTTCGGGATCTCCCTGCTGCAGCTGCTGCCTCAGGTCCTTATATGGGCAGGCTGCCTCCTCTGCGCCTTATATGGGCAGCCACATGTCACTGGGAGCTCCTCTCCTTGCTGCTCTCTCTCTGTGTATCTGCAAGGGGAACTCCTTTGCTGTAACTGCCTGGATCTCTGCTCTCCTGCAGAGTCAAGCAAGAGGTCCGGGGCTGCCTCACTCTCTGCGCCACATGCTCTGGCTGGGCTGTGCACAGAGCTGACACTGCTCATCTGGAGCCGATCCACGCTCCTTCTCCAGGCTCCGTAGAAAAAAACACCTATGCTACAGCACCGCTACTGATTGCAATCCGCGGCCGGGCCCCTAATACTCACTGCCCAATCACATTGTCAGGAGTGACAGGGGCGTGCTTTCATATGGGCTGAAAGCACGTCCCTTCTGCACTGAGGCACTTGTGTAGGTGCCGCTTACAGGGATTTTTGAATGGGCTTTTACAGCCCTCTGCTTGGCCCCCCTCCACTGCCCGTTCCCTGCTTCATGCCTTTTACAGTTGGCAGCGAGAGGCACCGTTCTAGGTGCCTCCGAAATCAGTTTTAAACACTGAAAACGATTAGATTAATATAAAAAAGATACTTATGACACAGAACATGTCATAAGTATCTTCTTTGTATTATTTTTATCCTTAATGACAGGGGAGGCACTGCCTACCCTTCCTCCCCTGACTGCACGTGCCTGCAGTGTGTATATAAATGGAGTGCACACATTGGGGCAGATGTATTAACCTGGAGACGGCATAAGGAAGTGATAAACCAGTGATAAATTCAAGGTGATAACACTCCAGCCAATCAGCTCCAAGATGTAAATTAACAATTAGGAGCTGATTGGCTGGTGCATTTATCACTAGTGATGTGCACCGGACATTTTTCGGTTTTGTGTTTTGGTTTTGGATTCGGTTCCGCGGCCGTGTTTTGGATTCGGACGCGTTTTGGCAAAACCTCACCGAAATTTTTTTGTTGGATTCGGGTGTTTTTTACAAAAAACCCTAAAAAACAGCTTAAATCTTAGAATTTGGGGGTCATTTTGATCCCATAGTTTTATTAACCTCAATAACCATAATTTCCACTCATTTCCAGTCTATTCTGAACACCTCACACCTCACAATATTATTTTTAGTCCTAAAATTTGCACCGAGGTTGCTGGATGGCTAAGCTAAGCGACACAAGTGGCCGACACAAACACCTGGCCCATCTAGGAGAGGCACTGCAGTGTCAGGCAGGATGGCACTTCAAAAAAATAGTCCCCAAACAGCACATGATGCAAAGAAAAAAAGAGGCGCACCAAGGTCGCTGTGTGACTAAGCTAAGCGACACAAGTGGCCGACACAAACACCTGGCCCATCTAGGAGTGGCACTGCAGTGTCAGGCAGGATGGCACTTAAAAAAAATTGTCCCCAAACAGCACATGATGCAAAGAAAAATGAAAGAAAAAAGAGGTGCAAGATGGAATTGTCCTTGGGCCCTCCCACCCACCCTTATGTTGTATAAACAGGACATGCACACTTTAACGAACCCATCATTTCAGCGACAGGGTCTGCCACACAACTGTGACTGAAATGACTGGTTGGTTTGGGCCCCCACCAAAAAAAGAAGCAATCAATCTCTCCTTGCACAAACTGGCTCTACAGAGGCAAGATGTCCACCTCATCATCATCCTCCGATTCCTCACCCCTTTCACTGTGTACATCCCCCTCCTCACAGATTATTAATTCGTCCCCACTGGAATCCACCATCTCAGGTCCCTGTGTACTTTGTGGAGGCAATTGCTACTGGTGAATGTCTCCACGGAGGAATTGATTATAATTAATTTTGATGAACATCATCTTCTCCACATTTTCTGGAAGTAACCTCGTACGCCGATTGCTGACAAGGTGAGCGGCTGCACTAAACACTCTTTCGGAGTACACACTGGAGGGAGGGCAACTTAGGTAGAATAAAGCCAGTTTGTGCAAGGGCCTCCAAATTGCCTCTTTTTCCTGCCAGTATACGTACGGACTGTCTGACGTGCCTACTTGGATGCGGTCACTCATATAATCCTCCACCATTCTTTCAATGGTGAGAGAATCATATGAAGTGACAGTAGACGACATGTCAGTAATCGTTGGCAGGTCCTTCAGTCCGGACCAGATGTCAGCACTCGCTCCAGACTGCCCTGCATCACCGCCAGCGGGTGGGCTCGGAATTCTTAGCCTTTTCCTTGCACCCCCAGTTGCGGGAGAATGTGAAGGAGGAGATGTTGACGGGTCACGTTCCGCTTGACTTGACAATTTTCTCACCAGCAGGTCTTTGAACCTCTGCAGACTTGTGTCTGCCGGTTAAGAGATCCAACGTAGGTTTTAAATCTAGGATCGAGCACGGTGGCCAAAATGTAGTGCTCTGATTTCAACAGATTGACCACCCGTGAATCCTGGTTAAGCGAATTAAGGGCTCCATCCACAAGTCCCACATGCCTAGCGGAATCGCTCTGTTTTAGCTCCTCCTTCAATGTCTCCAGCTTCTTCTGCAAAAGCCTGTTGAGGGGAATGACCTGACTCAGGCTGGTAGTGTCTGAACTGACTTCACGTGTGGCAAGTTCAAAGGGTTGCAGAACCTTGCACAACGTTGAAATCATTCTCCACTGCGCTTGAGTCAGGTGCATTCCCCCTCCTTTGCCTATATCGTGGGCAGATGTATAGGCTTGAATGGCCTTTCGCTGCTCCTCCATCCTCTGAAGCATATAGAGGGTTGAATTCCACCTCGTTACCACCTCTTGCTTCAGATGATGGCAGGGCAGGTTCAGGAATGTTTGGTGGTGCTCCAGTCTTCTGTACGTGGTGGCTGAATGCCGAGAGTGGCCCGCAATTCTTCGGGCCACCGACAGCATCTCTTGCACGCCCCTGTCGTTTTTTAAATAATTCTGCACCACCAAATTCAATGTATGTGCAAAACATGGGACGTGCTGGAATTTGCCCAGATGTAATGCACGCACAATATTGCTGGCGTTGTCCGATGTCACAAATCCCCAGGAGAGTCCAATTGGGGTAAACCATTCTGCGATGATCTTCCTCAGTTTCCGTAAGAGGTTGTCAGCTGTGTGCCTCTTCTGGAAAGCGGTGATACAAAGCGTAGCCTGCCTAGGAACGAGTTGGCATTTGCGAGATGCTGCTACTGGTGCCGCTGCTGCTGTTCTTGCTGCGGGAGGCAATACATCTACCCAGTGGGCTGTCACAGTTTTATAGTCCTGAGTCTGCCCTGCTCCACTTGTCCACATGTCCGTGGTTAAGTGGACATTGGGTACAACTGCATTTTTTAGGACACTGGTGAGTCTTTTTCTGAGGTCTGTGTACATTTTCGGTATCGCCTGCCTAGAGAAATGGAACCTAGATGGTATTTGGTACCGGGGACACAGTACCTCAATCAAGTCTCTAGTTGCCTCTGAATTAACGGTGGATACCGGGACCACGTTTCTCACCGCCCAGGCTGCCAAGGCCTGAGTTATCTGCTTTGCAGCAAGATGACTGCTGTGATATTTCATCTTCCTCGCAAAGGACTGTTGGACAGTCAATTGCTTACTGGAAGTAGTACAAGTGGTCTTCCGACTTCCCCTCTGGGATGACGATCGACTCCCAGCAGCTACAACAGCAGTGCCAGCAGCAGTAGGCGTTACACTCAAGGATGCATCGGAGGAATCCCAGGCAGGAGAGGACTCGTCAGACTTGCCAGTGACATGGCCTGCAGGACTATTGGCTTTCCTGGGTAAGGAGGAAATTGACACTGAGGGAGTTGGTGGTGTGGTTTGTAGGAGCTTGGTTACAAGAGGAAGGGATTTAGTGGTCAGTGGACTGCTTCCGCTGTCACCCAAAGTTTTTGAACTTGTCACTGACTTATGATGAATGCGCTGCAGGTGACGTATAAGGGAGGATGTTCCGAGGTGGTTAACGTCCTTACCCCTACTTATTACAGCTTGACAAAGGCAACACACGGCTGACACCTGTTGTCCGCATTTGTGTTGAAATAATTCCACACCGAAGAGCTGATTTTTTTGATATTTTGACCAGGCATGTCAATGGCCATATTCGTCCCACGGACAACAGGTGTCTCCTCGGGTGCCTGACTTAAACAAACCACCTCACCATCAGAATCCTCCTTGTCAATTTCCTCCCCAGCGCCAGCAATACCCATATCCTCATCCTGGTGTACTTCAACAGTGACATCTTCATTTTGACTAATAGGAACTGGACTGCGGGTGCTCCTTCCAGCACTTGCAGGGGGCGTGCAAATGGTGGAAGGCGCAAGCTCTTCCCGTCCAGTGTTGGGAAGGTCAGGCATTGCAACCGACACAATTTGACTCTCCTTAGGTATTTGTGATTTAGAAGAACGCACAGTTCTTTGCTGTGCTTTTGCCAGCTTAAGTCTTTTCATTTTTCTAGCGAGAGGCTGAGTGCTTCCATCCTCATGTGAAGCTGAACCACTAGCCATGAACATAGGCCAGGGCCTCAGCCGTTCCTTGCCACTCCGTGTCGTAAATGGCATATTGGCAAGTTTACGCTTCTCCTCAGACGCTTTTAATTTTGATTTTTGGGTCATTTTACTGAACTTTTGTTTTTTGGATTTTACATGCTCTCTACTATGACATTGGGCATCGGCCTTGGCAGACGACGTTGATGGCATTTCATCGTCTCGGCCATGACTAGTGGCAGCAGCTTCAGCACGAGGTGGAAGTGGATCTTGATCTTTCCCTATTTTAACCTCCACATTTTTGTTCTCCATTTTTTAATGTGTGGAATTATATGCCAGTAACTATCAATAGCAATGGCCTACTACTATATATACTGCGCACAACTGAAATGCACCACAGGTATGGATGGATAGTATACTTGACGACACAGAGGTAGGTAGAGCAGTGGCCTTCCGTACCGTACTGCTTTATATACTGGTGGTCACTGTCAGCAATCTGCAAAACTAAAATGCACCACAGGTATAGAATGTAGATGGATAGTATACTTAATGACGACACAGAGGTAGGTACAGCAGTGGCCTTCCATACCGTACTGCTATATATAGTATACTGGTGGTCACTGTGTCAGCAAACTGCAAAACTAAAATGCACCACAGGTATAGAATGTAGATGGATAGTATACTTAATGACGACACAGAGGTAGGTACAGCAGTGGCCTTCCGTACCGTATTGCTATATATACTGGTGGTCACTGTGTCAGCAAACTGCACAACTGAAATGCACCACAGGTATAGAATCTAGATGGATAGTATACTTAATGACGACACAGAGGTAGGTACAGCAGTGGCCTACTGTACCGTAATGCTATATATTATATACTGGTGGTCACTGGTCAGCAAAACTCTGCACTGTACTCCTCCTATATAATATTATACTGGTGGTCCCCAGTCCCCTCAATAAAGCAGCACACTGAGCACAGATATGGAGTGTTTTTCAGGCAGACAGCGTATACTGGTGGTCACTGTCAGCAAAACTCTGCACTGTACTCCTCCTATATAATACAGCTGCTCCCCAGTCCCCACAATTAAGCAGTGTGAGCACAGATATATGCAGCACACTGAGCACAGATATGGAGCGTTTTTTTTCAGGCAGAGAACGGATAACTGGTGGTCACTGATCAGCAAAACTCTGCACTGTACTCCTCCTATATTATACAGCTGCTCCCCAGCCCTCCCCACAATTAAGCAATAGTGCACAATCAAGTTCAACAATAACGGAGAGGACGCCAGCCACGTCCTCTCCCTAACATTTCCAATGCACGAGTGAAAATGGCGGCGACGCGCGGCTGCTTATATAGAATCCGAATGTCGCGAGATTCGGATGATGATGTTCGGGCGCGCTCGGGTTAACCGAGCCATACGGGAGAATCCGAGTATGGCTCGGACCCATGTAAAAAGGGTGAAGTTCGGGGGGGTTCGGTTTCCGAGAAACCGAACCCGCTCATCACTATTTATCACCTTGCATTTATCACTGGTTTATCACTTCCTTATGCTGTCTCCAGGTTAATACATCTGCCCCGTTGTGTGTTATCAGTCACACTGCATGTCCTGAGCTCCTTGTATCGCCAATCAGAGCTAACAATAGCGGGGGTAATTCCAAGTTGATCGCAGCAGGATTTTTGTTAGCAATTGGGCAAAACCATGTGCACTGCAGGGGAGGCAGATGTAACATGTGCAGAAAGAGTTAGATTTGGGTGTGGTGTGTTCAATCTGCAATCTATATTGCAGTGTAAAAATAAAGCAGCGAGTATTTACCTTGCACAGAAACAAAATAACCCACCCAAATCTAACTCTCTCTGCAAATGTTATATCTGCCCCCCCCCCTGCAGTGCACATGGTTTTGCCAAACTGCTAAAAAAATTCCTGCTGCGATCAACTTGGAATTACCCCCAGTGTGCACTGTTGCCTAGCAGCAACCCAGAGAGTGGAGGGAGTAAGAAGACTGAGCTGGCTCATGTGTGAGGCAGAGAGTCAGCCTCCAACGAGCCCAGGAAGATTCCCTGATGAGGACACAGCAGCCAGGGGAGGCATACTATTAGGAATTTTTTTTAAATGCCACCATCGGAACACCATTGAATTATCACCATTCGATGGTGACAAACATTGGAAGGTCACCATCGAATGGTAAAAACACTACCATCGAAAGAAAAACACTGATGTTTCAGAAACATCGACCATCGATGTCCATCCCAATCACATTGTCTGAATCCATCACCAGCTGTTCCGTGAGTATGGGATCATTTGTGGAGCTGCATGCCAGAAGCGCCCACCGGGACTCACAAACCAGGTGCTTGTGACTGGGGACGGCAGTATACGGGGCGGAGGACACGGCATAGCAACAGGTGCTCGCTGCCGTGAGTCCGGCTCGGTTGAGACAATGGCAGGGGAACGTACAGGTAGTCCCATTCACATTATCTGGGGACACCTTGCCGGGAACCGGATGAACAGAGCCGACCCTAGGCATAGGTAAACTAGGAAAATGCCTAGGGGCACCCGCAGCTTCTGCTGATTAAAATGATATGCGGCATGCCTATATTCTGTGTGTAGCATTTCGTATGCAGATACAGCCACAGTTGCAGTAAGAATATAGGCATACCGCATATCATTTTAATAAACAAAAGCTGCTTGTGTATCCTAGATACATAGCAATGCAAATAAGATGCATTTTTATTTAAAAAAAAGGCACCCAACGTTAGCAGAGCTGCCAGCTGACCCACGCCAGGCATCTCCTGCTGCATGGTTCATTGAGGCAAGATTTATGAGGACACATCTGTATCCAAGCAGAGGTCATAGTGTAAACGGCTGTGTGAGTGGATTGGTTGTGCAATAGTATTTGGCATATGTGTAAGGGGCGTTATGCGTGTCATGTGTATAAATGCATTGATAATGTGCGGCATATGTGTAAGGGGAACTATGTGTGTCATGTGTATAAGGGCATTAATAATGTGCGGCATATGTGTAAGGGAAATTATGTGTGTCGTTACGTGTTTAAGGGTATTAATAATGTGCAGCATATGTGTAATGGACATTATGTGTATAAGGGCATTAATAAAGATTGGCATAATGTGTAAGGTGCATTATGTTTATAAGGACATTAATAATGTGTGTTATATGTGTAAGGGGCATTACTGTGTAGTATTATGTGTATAAAGGCATACTAATGTGTGGCATTATGTGTATAAGGTGCTCTACTGTGTGGTGTTACGTATAGAAGGGGCACTACTGTGTGGTCTAAT
The DNA here is from genome assembly GCF_028390025.1 of Pseudophryne corroboree. Classification (NCBI taxonomy): domain Eukaryota; kingdom Metazoa; phylum Chordata; class Amphibia; order Anura; family Myobatrachidae; genus Pseudophryne; species Pseudophryne corroboree. The sequence continues at coordinate 192,920,203 of NC_086450.1, read as the reverse complement.
GTGAATAAAGAGCAATATGGTGTGGTGTAATGTAAATAAGGAGCAATTCAGTGTGATAATAAAGTTGCAGTACTGTGTATCATAATTTCAGTTGGGGGTACTATTACGTGGCCATGCCCCTTGCCAGCAAAAACACGCCCCTTTTTGGGCGCACTGTTCCTATTTAAAATATAGTTAGTAGGAACACCAAAATAAGGACTTCTATGGGTGAGGGATGATGGTGCTGGGAAAGTGGTGCAGGGTCATAGGCTGAACTAGCGGTGGTGCTAGGGGCACCAGCCAAAATCTTGCCTAGGGCATCATATTGGTTAGGGCCAGCTCTGCGGAGGAGTCTGTATTGAGGCTATGTGTCAGTATTGGCCGCTGTGGTCCATCAACTGGGTCTCATTAAAAGAGATGATTCGGTCAATACGGACAGCGGCAGGTGAGCATACGGGCAGGTAAGAAATTGAACACTCACTTCCACAAGTTAAACACCCTGCACTGTTATAACATACTAAAATACAATTAAGAACTGCAGTACTTAACATCACTTGAAAGTGGTAGCAGTATTCAAAGACTTATCTTGAATATTTTGATTTTTTTCTGTACATTGAATGTGTGCAGCATGTGGTCACATGACAATTTTGTATTATATAACATTGGATGCCACATGTGAGCTATTTATGTGAGAAAGTGTTTTATTAAATATTGTATGTATAACAATTTTATTCTGAGCTTTTGATACATAAAATATGTAAAGGAATATAAAACTTCAAATAGATGTGTGTACTCAGTAATTTATACACCTGAGATTTTTTATAGTGCAATTAGTCAACTTTTGCATGGTGTTAGATTGTCTTTAGGAGCAAACAGTTGCTACTTTTTATGTTGTGTGTACACAGACACAACTGGACTATGGGGGTCATTCCGAGTTGTTCGCTCGTTATTTTTTTCTCGCAACGGAGCGATTAGTCGCGAATGCGCATGCGCAATGTCCGCAGTGAGACTGCGCCAAGTAAATTTGTTATGCAGTTAGGAATTTTACTCACGGCATTACAAGGTTTTTTCTTCGTTCTGGTGATCGTAATGTGATTGACAGGAAGTGGGTGTTTCTGGGCGGAAACTGGCCGTTTTATGGGAGTGTGTGAAAAAACGCTACCGTTTCTGTGAAAAAACGCGGGAGTGGCTGGAGAAACGGAGGAGTGTCTGGGCGAACGCTGGGTGTGTTTGTGACGTCAAACCAGGAACGACAAGCACTAAACTGATCGCACTGGCAGAGTAAGTCTCGAGCTACTCAGAAACTGCACAGAGAAGTATTTTCGCAATATTGCGAATCTTTCGTCCGCAATTTTGATAAGCTAAGATTCACTCCCAGTAGGCGGCGGCTTAGCGTGTGCAAAGCTGCTAAAAGCAGCTTGCGAGCGAACAACTCGGAATGACCCCCTATATTTGCTGCTTGTTATATTGTTATATTTTTAGAAATACAATATATATATATATATCTCCTATATAATAGCCCTGTGACTCTGTGCTTGGCTTTCTAACGCTGGGTGGAGTCACAGCGGTGGGCGGAGTCACAGAGCCCGCCCACCACATGTGCAGCAAGTCTCTGCTCCTCCTTTCTCCGCCCGCCATCAGCCACTCCGACTCCCCGGCCGCAGTGCAGAGCGAACAACAACTGCTGCCACAGGCATAGACATTAGGAGGGTGGTGCAGGAGAAGGCTTCATAGCCCTCCCTGCCCCGCGTACACAGACCCGCCGCCTCCTCCACGCACATCCAGCTGTCCGCTCTCCTGCTGTGACAGGAGCCGAGTGCTGCAGTGATGTCATCTCCGGCAGCACTCGCCTCCTGTCACACAGCCGGCACACACACTCCAGTCTCTGGGGGCTGCCAGCATCTACAGGCAAGCTGGAAACACCCCCGGAGCGAGCGAGAATATACCCGCGAGGCCACGCCCCTTTTACATTAGACCACGCCCCTTTTCATCCACCACACTGCACGAGCAGGGGGGGGAATGTGTGTAATAGTAGCACAGACTGTCTCTGAACACTGTACTGTTTACCAACCTGCAGCAGCCGCCCACAGCCCCAACGGTGAGTCCCTCCGGCCATCCTACCCACTGTATCTATGTCTGGTCACCACTTTGCAAATGTCTCCGCTAGAGATGAGCGGGTTCGGTTCCTCTGAATACGAACCCGCCCGAACTTCAGGTTTTTTACACGGGTCCGAGCAGGCTCGGATCTTCCCGCCTTGCTCGGCTAACCCGAGCGCGCCCGAACGTCATCATCACGCTGTCGGATTCTCGCGAGGCTCGGATTCTATCGCGAGACTCAGATTCTATATAAGGAGCCGCGCGTCGCCGCCATTTTCACACGTGCATTGAGAGTCATAGGGAGAGGACGTGGCTGGCGTCCTCTCCGTTTAGAGAAGAGAGAGACACAGTATTTTGGGGAGCATTATTAGGAGGAGTACTACTATACTGTATACTACTATACTACTTGCTGAAGTGATATTTATACTAGATTAGATAATAGATAGTGTGACTGTAAGTGTATTATCTGACTTGTGGGGGAGACACTGACAGTGGGGAGCAGTTAGAGTCTGAGAGCAGGACTCAGGAGTACATATAACGTACAGTGCACACTTTTGCTGCCAGAGTCAGTGCCACACTGCCATTGTTGTGACCACACTGACCACCAGTATAATAATATATTTTGTGATTGTCTGCTTAGGCCTCGGAGTACTAGTTGCAAGTTGCAACGTGACCTGAAGTGACCACCAGTTTAATAATCAATCACCACCAGTTTAATATATATATATATATATATATATATATATAATTGTATATAATATATATATATATATATATATATATATATATATATATAATATTGTATACCACCTACCCGTGGTTTTTTTTTTTTCATTCTTCTTTATACATACTACTATAGTAGCTTACTGTAGCAGTCTGCGGTGCTGTGCTGACCTGACAGTGTCCAGCAGGTCCGTCATCAGTCATTACATAATAAATATATATAGTACCTGTCCGGCTGCAGTACTAGTGATATTATATTGATTTCATCTCATTATCAATAATTTATCATCCAGTCTAGACTCTATATTAGCAGCAGACACAGTACGTTAGTCCACGGCTGTAGCTACCTCTGTGTCGGCACTCAGCAGTCCATCCATAATTGTATACCACCTACCCGTGTTTTTTTTTTTTTCTTTCTTCTTTGTACATACTACTATAGAGTATAGTAGCTTACTGTAGCAGTCTGCGGTGCTGCTGAGCTGACAGTGTCCAGCAGGTCCGTCATCAGTCATCATTACCTAATAAATATATTATCTACCTGTCCGGCTGCAGTACTAGTGATATTATATATACATACATATATATATTGATTTCATCTCATTATCAATCATCCAGTCTATATTAGCAGCAGACACAGTACGTTAGTCCACGGCTGTAGCTACCTCTGTGTCGGCACTCGGCAGTCCATCCATAATTGTATACCACCTACCCGTGTTTTTTTTTCTTTCTTTCTTCTTTGTACATACTACTATAGTATAGTAGCTTACTGTAGCAGTCTGCGGTGCTGCTGAGCTGACAGTGTCCAGCAGGTCCGTCATCAGTCATCATTACCTAATAAATGTATTATCTACCTGTCCGGCTGCAGTACTAGTGATATTATATATACATACATATATATATTGATTTCATCTCATTATCAATCATCCAGTCTATATTAGCAGCAGACACAGTACGTTAGTCCACGGCTGTAGCTACCTCTGTGTCGGCACTCGGCAGTCCATCCATAATTGTATACCACCTACCCGTGGTTTTTTTTTTCTTTCTTCTTTGTACATACTACTATAGAGTATAGTAGCTTACTGTAGCAGTCTGCGGTGCTGCTGAGCTGACAGTGTCCAGCAGGTCCGTCATCAGTCATCATTACCTAATAAATATATTATCTACCTGTCCGGCTGCAGTACTAGTGATATTATATATACATACATATATATATTGATTTCATCTCATTATCAATCATCCAGTCTATATTAGCAGCAGACACAGTACGTTAGTCCACGGCTGTAGCTACCTCTGTGTCGGCACTCGGCAGTCCATCCATAATTGTATACCACCTACCCGTGGTTTTTTTTTTCTTTCTTCTTTGTACATACTACTATAGTATAGTAGCTTACTGTAGCAGTCTGCGGTGCTGCTGAGCTGACAGTGTCCAGCAGGTCCGTCATCAGTCATCATTACCTAATAAATATATTATCTACCTGTCCGGCTTCAGTACTAGTGATATTATATATACATACATATATATATATTGATTTCATCTCATTATCATCCAGTCTATATTAGCAGCAGACACAGTACGGTAGTCCACGGCTGTAGCTACCTCTGTGTCGGCACTCGGCAGTCCATCCATAATTGTATACCACCTACCCGTGGTTTTTTTTTTCTTTCTTCTTTGTACATACTACTATAGTATAGTAGCTTACTGTAGCAGTCTGCGGTGCTGCTGAGCTGACAGTGTCCAGCAGGTCCGTCATCAGTCATCATTACCTAATAAATATATTATCTACCTGTCCGGCTGCAGTACTAGTGATATTATATATACATACATATATATATATTGATTTCATCTCATTATCATCCAGTCTATATTAGCAGCAGACACAGTACGGTAGTCCACGGCTGTAGCTACCTCTGTGTCGGCACTCGGCAGTCCATCCATAATTGTATACCACCTACCCGTGGTTTTTTTTTTTCTTTCTTCTTTGTACATACTACTATAGTATAGTAGCTTACTGTAGCAGTCTGCGGTGCTGCTGAGCTGACAGTGTCCAGCAGGTCCGTCATCAGTCATCATTACCTAATAAATATATTATCTACCTGTCCGGCTGCAGTACTAGTGATATTATATATACATACATATATATATATTGATTTCATCTCATTATCATCCAGTCTATATTAGCAGCAGACACAGTACGGTAGTCCACGGCTGTAGCTACCTCTGTGTCGGCACTCGGCAGTCCATCCATAAGTATACTAGTATCCATCCATCTCCATTGTTTACCTGAGGTGCCTTTTAGTTGTGCCTATTAAAATATGGAGAACAAAAATGTTGAGGTTCCAAAATTAGGGAAAGATCAAGATCCACTTCCACCTCGTGCTGAAGCTGCTGCCACTAGTCATGGCCGAGACGATGAAATGCCAGCAACGTCGTCTGCCAAGGCCGATGCCCAATGTCATAGTACAGAGCATGTCAAATCCAAAACACCAAATATCAGTAAAAAAAGGACTCCAAAACCTAAAATAAAATTGTCGGAGGAGAAGCGTAAACTTGCCAATATGCCATTTACCACACGGAGTGGCAAGGAACGGCTGAGGCCCTGGCCTATGTTCATGGCTAGTGGTTCAGCTTCACATGAGGATGGAAGCACTCAGCCTCTCGCTAGAAAACTGAAAAGACTCAAGCTGGCAAAAGCACCGCAAAGAACTGTGCGTTCTTCGAAATCCCAAATCCACAAGGAGAGTCCAATTGTGTCGGTTGCGATGCCTGACCTTCCCAACACTGGACGTGAAGAGCATGCGCCTTCCACCATTTGCACGCCCCCTGCAAGTGCTGGAAGGAGCACCCGCAGTCCAGTTCCTGATAGTCAGATTGAAGATGTCAGTGTTGAAGTACACCAGGATGAGGAGGATATGGGTGTTGCTGGCGCTGGGGAGGAAATTGACCAGGAGGATTCTGATGGTGAGGTGGTTTGTTTAAGTCAGGCACCCGGGGAGACACCTGTTGTCCGTGGGAGGAATAGGGCCATTGACATGCCTGGTCAAAATACAAAAAAAATCAGCTCTTCGGTGTGGAAGTATTTCACCAGAAATGCGGACAACATTTGTCAAGCCGTGTGTTGCCTTTGTCAAGCTGTAATAAGTAGGGGTAAGGACGTTAACCACCTCGGAACATCCTCCCTTATACGTCACCTGCAGCGCATTCATAATAAGTCAGTGACAAGTTCAAAAACTTTGGGTGACAGCGGAAGCAGTCCACTGACCAGTAAATCCCTTCCTCTTGTAACCAAGCTCACGCAAACCACCCCACCAACTCCCTCAGTGTCAATTTCCTCCTTACCCAGGAATGCCAATAGTCCTGCAGGCCATGTCACTGGCAATTCTGACGAGTCCTCTCCTGCCTGGGATTCCTCCGATGCATCCTTGAGTGTAATGCCTACTGCTGCTGGCGCTGCTGTTGTTGCTGCTGGGAGTCGATCGTCATCCCAGAGGGGAAGTCGTAAGCCCACTTGTACTACTTCCAGTAAGCAATTGACTTTCCAACAGTCCTTTGCGAGGAAGATGAAATATCACAGCAGTCATCCTGCTGCAAAGCGGATAACTGAGGCCTTGACAACTATGTTGGTGTTCGACGTGCGTCCGGTATCCGCCGTTAGTTCACAGGGAACTAGACAATTTATTGAGGCAGTGTGCCCCCGTTACCAAATACCATCTAGGTTCCACTTCTCTAGGCAGGCGATACCGAGAATGTACACGGACGTCAGAAAAAGACTCACCAGTGTCCTAAAAAATGCAGTTGTACCCAATGTCCACTTAACCACGGACATGTGGACAAGTGGAGCAGGGCAGGGTCAGGACTATATGACTGTGACAGCCCACTGGGTAGATGTATGGACTCCCGCCGCAAGAACAGCAGCGGCGGCACCAGTAGCAGCATCTCGCAAACGCCAACTCTTTCCTAGGCAGGCTACGCTTTGTATCACCGCTTTCCAGAATACGCACACAGCTGAAAACCTCTTACGGCAACTGAGGAAGATCATCGCGGAATGGCTTACCCCAATTGGACTCTCCTGTGGATTTGTGGCATCGGACAACGCCAGCAATATTGTGTGTGCATTAAATATGGGCAAATTCCAGCACGTCCCATGTTTTGCACATACCTTGAATTTGGTGGTGCAGAATTTTTAAAAAAACGACAGGGGCGTTGAAGAGATGCTGTCGGTGGCCAGAAGAATTGCGGGACACTTTCGGCGTACAGGCACCACGTACAGAAGACTGGAGCACCACCAAAAACTACTGAACCTGCCCTGCCATCATCTGAAGCAAGAAGTGGTAACGAGGTGGAATTCAACCCTCTATATGCTTCAGAGGTTGGAGGAGCAGCAAAAGGCCATTCAAGCCTATACAATTGAGCACGATATAGGAGGTGGAATGCACCTGTCTCAAGCGCAGTGGAGAATGATTTCAACGTTGTGCAAGGTTCTGATGCCCTTTGAACTTGCCACACGTGAAGTCAGTTCAGACACTGCCAGCCTGAGTCAGGTCATTCCCCTCATCAGGCTTTTGCAGAAGAAGCTGGAGACATTGAAGGAGGAGCTAACACGGAGCGATTCCGCTAGGCATGTGGGACTTGTGGATGGAGCCCTTAATTCGCTTAACAAGGATTCACGGGTGGTCAATCTGTTGAAATCAGAGCACTACATTTTGGCCACCGTGCTCGATCCTAGATTTAAAGCCTACCTTGGATCTCTCTTTCCGGCAGACACAAGTCTGCTGGGGTTCAAAGACCTGCTGGTGACAAAATTGTCAAGTCAAGCGGAACGCGACCTGTCAACATCTCCTCCTTCACATTCTCCCGCAACTGGGGGTGCGAGGAAAAGGCTTAGAATTCCGAGCCCACCCGCTGGCGGTGATGCAGGGCAGTCTGGAGCGACTGCTGATGCTGACATCTGGTCCGGACTGAAGGACCTGACAACGATTACGGACATGTCGTCTACTGTCACTGCATATGATTCTCTCACCATTGAAAGAATGGTGGAGGATTATATGAGTGACCGCATCCAAGTAGGCACGTCACACAGTCCGTACTTATACTGGCAGGAAAAAGAGGCAATTTGGAGGCCCTTGCACAAACTGGCTTTATTCTACCTAAGTTGCCCTCCCACAAGTGTGTACTCCGAAAGAGTGTTTAGTGCCGCCGCTCACCTTGTCAGCAATCGGCGTACGAGGTTACATCCAGAAAATGTGGAGAAGATGATGTTCATTAAAATGAATTATAATCAATTCCTCCGTGGAGACATTGACCAGCAGCAATTGCCTCCACAAAGTACACAGGGAGCTGAGATGGTGGATTCCAGTGGGGACGAATTGATAATCTGTGAGGAGGGGGATGTACACGGTGATATATCGGAGGATGATGATGAGGTGGACATCTTGCCTCTGTAGAGCCAGTTTGTGCAAGGAGAGATTAATTGCTTCTTTTTTGGTGGGGGTCCAAACCAACCAGTCATTTCAGTCACAGTCGTGTGGCAGACCCTGTCACTGAAATGATGGGTTGGTTAAAGTGTGCATGTCCTGTTTATACAACATAAGGGTGGGTGGGAGGGCCCAAGGACAATTCCATCTTGCACCTCTTTTTTCTTTAATTTTTCTTTGCGTCATGTGCTGTTTGTGGAATGTTTTTTGGAAGGGCCATCCTGCGTGACACTGCAGTGCCACTCCTAGATGGGCCCGGTGTTTGTGACGGCCACTAGGGTCGCTTATCTTACTCACACAGCTACCTCATTGCGCCTCTTTTTTTCTTTGCGTCATGTGCTGTTTGGGGAGGGTTTTTTGGAAGGGCCATCCTGCGTGACACTGCAGTGCCACTCCTAGATGGGCACGGTGTTTGTGTCGGCCACTAGGGTCGCTTATCTTACTCACACAGCTACCTCATTGCGCCTCTTTTTTTCTTTGCGTCATGTGCTGTTTGGGGAGGGTTTTTTGGAAGGGCCATCCTGCGTGACACTGCAGTGCCACTCCTAGATGGGCACGGTGTTTGTGTCGGCCACTAGGGTCGCTTATCTTACTCACACAGCTACCTCATTGCGCCTCTTTTTTTCTTTGCTTCATGTGCTGTTTGGGGAGGGTTTTTTGGAAGGGCCATCCTGCGTGACACTGCAGTGCCACTCCTAGATGGGCACGGTGTTTGTGTCGGCCACTAGGGTCGCTTAGCTTAGTCATCCAGCGACCTAGGTGCAAATTTTAGGACTAAAAATAATATTGTGAGGTGTGAGGTATTCAGAATAGACTGAAAATGAGTGGAAATTATGGTTTTTGAGGTTAATAATACTTTGGGATCAAAATGACCCCCAAATTCTATGATTTAAGCTGTTTTTTAGTGTTTTAAAAAAAAAACACCCGAATCCAAAACACACCCGAATCCGACAAAAAAAATTCGGTGAGGTTTTGCCAAAACGCGGTCGAACCCAAAACACCGCCGCGGAACCGAACCCAAAACCAAAACACAAAACCCGAAAAATTTCAAGTGCACATCTCTAGTCTCCGCTAATGGTGTCCACCCTCTCCACTACTTCCCCCCGCTCTCTTCATCAGCTTCCTCACTGGGGACCCTCCCTACCGCCCCCCGTCTCTGCGTCCCCTCCGTGCCGCCCCGCGTCTCTGTATCCCCTCCCTACCACCCGCGTCTCTGTATCCCCACCCTACCGCCCCGCGTCTCTCTATCCCCTCCCTATCGCCCCGCGTCTCTCTATTCCCTCCCTGCCGCACGCGTCTCTGTATCCCCTCCCTGCCGCCCTGCGTCTCTGTATCCCCTCCCTGCCGCCCCGCGTCTCTCTATCCCCTCCCTGCCGCACCGCGTCTCTCTATCCCCTCCCTACCGCACGCGTTTCTGTATCCCCTCCCTGCCGCCCTGCGTCTCTCTATCCCCTCCCTGCCGCCCGCATCTCTCTATCCCCTCCCTGCCGCCCCACATCTCTCTATCCCCTCCCTACCGCCCCGCGTCTCTCTATCCCCTCCTTACCACCCCGCGTCTCTCTATCCCCTCCCTACCACCCCGCGTCTCTCTATCCCCTCCCTACCGCCCCGCGTCTCTCTATCCCCTCCCTACCGCCTCGCGTCTCTCTATCCCCTCCCTACCGCCCCACGTCTCTCTATCCCCTCCCTACCGCCCCGCGTCTCTCTATCCCCTCCCTACCGCCCCGTGTCTCTCTATCCCCTCCCTGCCGCCCCGCGTCTCTGTATCCCCTCGCTACCCCCCTGTGTCCCATACAGGGTCCATACCACCGGCTCCTCGATAACTCCCTGACAAACCCTCACCAGGAGGACAGGAGCCATAACCCCCTGCGGTGCCCCCCGTAGTTACCGGTATATCGGTGATGCTCCGCTGTGCCGCCTCCTCCCTATCCCTCACACAGCAAGCGCAGGGCGCAGGCCCAGCACCGAGCACATGACCGCGCTGCCCATGGCCATTGGCCCTGGGAGCAGCTCCAGCCTGCGCCCCCTCCTCCTACTGCACCTGAGGGGGGCGCGCACATAGTGCATGCAGATGGGACTGGTGCACCTGCGGCCGCGTGGAGACATTGCGTGCGCAACATGTCCGCGTTGCTACACCTGAAAGATGGTACGGTGTAGAGAGAGGACACAGCTGCCCCTGTTCCGCATTGTACCAGCACTCCCCTCTGTGTCTAATGACACCATATACCTCTTAATGCGGGTATGTCTATACCACATATATCCTTATCCGTGTCCTATATATTGTTACACATAACATCACATAGTTATAGGTCCCGCACCCCCCCCCCACCTGCATCTACCCCCCCCTCCACCCGCAGCATCTACATACTCCCTGCCTCATCCGACACCCCCCCCCCTCGCACCCGCTACATTCTGTACATCGTGCCCCGCTGTTCACGCCGTCGCAAGGGGCTACGCCCCCTTCACCATCGGAAGCACTTTCGTCTTGCAATATTTAACCACTAACAAACCTAGGAAGGCAGGTAATACTCCATATAATACAAATATTTAACCCCAGCAACGCGTGCAGGGGTTAAGGGGGCGTAGCCCCTTTTCGACGGTGTGAAGAGCGCCCGTAGGGCGCGATGAAGCGCCTAGTATATATTATATATACATACACACATGCATACAGCAACCTGCATGCATATAATTCATATAAGCGCCTAAATAGTTTTTTTGGGTTAACCATCATTAACCCTTTATTGGTGCACAGGCACAGTCACACTGGTGCTACTGAGGAAGCTTTAAAAAAGGGCGCCCACATATCCCTAGTTTATATACTGCTCTATGGTAGGCAGTTAACTAAACAGTTTTTTTTTTTTTGTACTACCGTAGTTACCAGTCCGTCAAAATTACTGAACAACATAACAGTAATGTCAGCACTGGCGGCTGTGCGCGCCTAAATGGAGTGACAATTGAATTGAACCGTCAGGTGCCATCCAGTGGCTGTTGGTGTGCGAAACACTAATTCCCCCCCATAGAGGTGAGGAGCAGCATTGGACTTTTATTATATAGGATAGTATAGGAAGGAATATATTACTTGCTTTTGTCACACACTGAACTGCAGCACTTTGGTGCACATCACACTGTTGGTGTGTTTTTGTCACTGCCAGGTACTCCTAATACATGGGCAGTATTAACAGTGGGGGTCATTCCGAGTTGTTCGCTCGCAAGCGGATTTTAGCAGATTTGCTCATGCTAAGCCGCCGCCTACTGGGAGTGAATCTTAGCATCTTAAAATTGCGAACGAAGTATTCGCAATATTGCGATTACACAACTCGTAGCAGTTTCTGAGTAGCTCCAGACTTACTCGGCATCTGCGATCATTTCAGTGCTTGTCGTTCCTGGTTTGACGTCACAAACACACCCAGCGTTCGCCCAGACACTCCCCCGTTTCTCCGGCCACTCCTGCGTTTTTTCCGGAAACGGTAGCGTTTTTTCCCACACGCCCATAAAACGTCCTGTTTCCGCCCAGTAACACCCATTTCCTGTCAATCACATTACGATCGCCAGAACGATGAAATAGCCGTGAGTAAAAATCCTAACTGCATAGCAAATTTACTTGGCGCAGTCGCAGTGCGGACATTGCGCATGCGCATTAAGCGGAAAATCGCTGCGATGCGAAGATTTTTACCGAGCGAACAACTCGGAATGACCCCCAGTATACACTAGTGTTTTTTATGTCACTACCAGGAGTGCAGCCCAGAGGTTCTAAAACAAGAGAAACATTAACTCTTTGTGCACAACGCACACTGATGGTGTTGTTGTTTTTTTTGTCACTGTCATTAAGAAATATGAGCACTGTGAGTCCGCAGTGTGAGTTGTCATTAGTGATAAACCAACGCTTGTGCGTTTAATAAAGGCCAGTAGATGCCATGCACCAATGTGTTAATAAATATAAATATAAGCACTGAGTCGATATGGGTCACGATCAGGAGCAGTCACCAAGTACTAGTGCTGTAGCTGTTGCCAGTCATGCTACTACTACAACATCTACTAAAGGTGGTCCAGGGGGCAGAAAATTTAGGAAACGACACCTGAAATCAAAATGTTTAAAAAAGGGGTAGAGGTGTCACATTACAAACCAAGAAATCAGTGCCCCCTCCCCCCAAAAAAAAGAACACTGAGGCTGAAGAACAAACGGTGTCTTCACAAATCCCCAAGGAGAGTCTAGGGGTGTCCACTTTCACTATGTGTGAGCCTGACATTTCTCACTCTGTATTCATAGAGAAGCCTCCTTTCTCCATTTCTGCACCATCAGCAAATGTGGGGATGAGCACAAGTAAAGATAGTGACATAATAGAAATTGAGGATGCTAGTGTGGAAGTGGATCATGATGAGGGTGATAATTGTGTACTGTTACGATCTTGGTTATTTGTCATCACTATTACCTTCTAAGTGTCTCCTGAGACTGGCCCAGCGTTCCAAGCCTGGATTCCAACTGCGCTGTCTGCGTGCAGCGCGCTGCATTTCATTGCCTTTAGTCTCTTCCCTGTGATCCCGGTAGCGCTGTCATGGCAGCATTACGGTTAAAACCCACTTGTTTTGAATTATGGCGTCTCCTGCCCTCCGTGGCCTCCGCCGCCATTACTGCTGTTTACCACATGGAATGTACAAACAGACTTTCCCTCCAGATTCAAACCTGGGCGCAGCCATGTTTGCTCACATCACAGCCTATCCGCTGCTCTCTGGACTCTGCCTAATTATCCAGCCAATACCTGCTCACCAGCTGGTATAAGAAACCTCCTTCAGGGATGGATAATCTCAGTGCTTTGGTTGTCTAACCTTGTACATATGTCCAGAGCCGGCCCTAACCAATATGATGCCCTAGGCAAGATTTTGGCTGGTGCCCCCTAGCACCGCCGCTAGTTCTGAAGGACATGCCTGGCATGAGTCAGCTGGCAGCTCTGCTAAGCTTGGGGCACCTTTTGTTTATGAAAATGTGTCTCATTTGCATTACTATGTGGCTAGGATGCACAAGCAGCTTTTGCTGATTAAAATGATATGCAGCATGCCTATATCCTGTGTGCGACTGCGGCTGTATCTGCATACGAAATGCTACATTACAGTGATTTCCAGGAATACACTGCACGTAGCAGTTCATATGCAGACACAGCCTCAGTTACACACAGAATATAGGCATGTCGCATATCATTTTAATCAGCAGAAGCTGCTGGTGCCCCAAAGCATACCAAATGCCCTAGGCAATTGCCTAGTTTGCCTATGCCTAGGGCCGGCTCTGCATATGTCTCTCCTGTTTGTGGATTCTACAGCTCGTTTCTCCAGGTATTCCAGCTCCTGTGATCCAACTCCACTTAGAGACTTGCACCAGCTACCATCCAACAGTGCAGCCTGACTTCTGCAGTGTTCCAGCGTTGCTCCTGGTTACCTCCTGCGATCAGACACCGGCTTCCTGCTCACAGCGTTGGTCCTGCTTCGCCTTCAGCCTCCAGCGGTGTCCTGGTATGCTTCAGAGTGTGTCCATCACGGGTTTCCAGCTTTCTACAGCACTCCTGTGTCACTAACAGCCTTCAAGCGTTGCCTGCATTATCTCCAGCGTCTTCCTATGTCACCAGCGGTACTCCAATATCGCTCTGCAACATTGAACCACAGTCTCCATCGATGCTCACCATCGGACTCCAACTTCAGCGGTGAGCTCAGTATACCTTTTGTTCACACCGGTTCCACCCGGTATTCTTTGCAGTTTTACCAAGTATCATCTCAACTCCTGTGCACCTGTGTACACCCAGCCTCAGTGTATCCTCTGCTGGGCAGTACCAGCTAGTTCCTTACCTCAGCGGTTAGCTGTGGCATATGGACATTTCCGATCTGGATTTGGCAAGTACTATAACATTCTGTTCTGCAAAGCCACAGCACCAATTACCTCTGCATTTCTATGAACTGTACTGTACTACTTCTTTGCACATCTACTTTTGAAGTTACTGCATAACCAAGATGTCTATACTGTGTGTTCAATAAACTGATTTTTGATTTTACAACTCTGTTGTCGAGGTCACGCCTTCGGGCAGATGGTGCTAGATCTCCTGTATGTCTAGGAACCAAATTATAGCCCCTACACCTGCGGCTTCCCCAGGTCAGCCTCAGCCCTCAGCAGTGGTGCAAGTAAAAATATTTTCTTAATGGTACTGAGTGCCAAAAAATGGGCGTGGCCATGTGTTGTGAGGGGGCGTGGCCACATGCTGCTAGTGGAAGTGGCTACATGACACTAGCGGCGTGGCCACACGACAGCCCCCTTTCTTTTTTACTCTGGAGGCAAGGCTAAACATATATAGTAATACCTCCAGTATAATAGAAATATATAGTGATACCTCCAGTATAATAGAAATATATAGTAATGCCCCCAATTTAATAACAATATATAGTAATACCTCCATTATAACAGGAAAATACAGCCCCTGTCCCACTCCCAGTAACCCTGACAAAGTGGGAGGAGCCGTCATGCTGCCAAACACAATGGTCTTGTTGCTTTGTGGCACATTATAATTCTGGTAAAGTCAAAGTGTGTGGCAGGTGGTACTGAGTACCCGCTGCCAAATTCTTATGGGTACTCCGTACCTGAGCGTACCCGCATACTTGCACCGCTGGCCCTCAGTTGTGACATGTACTATCTGACGCTAATAAGGATTATGAGGATGTTCATGATGTATGCTTGTGTAAGTTAGCCACCAGTGGCAGCAGTTCTTGCTTGTGATAAAAAAGACCAAAAATAAACACCTCTTGGCAGTGGCGTAAGTTCGTCACAGTTGCCTGGAGGCAAGATAAATATTGGTGCCCCCCTATTTCCTATATTAAGATAAATATATGTTTGTATGTGTGCGTGCGTGCGTGCGTGTTTGTGTATATGGAGTATTCTGAAAAAAAATTATATACTGTATTTATACATTTAATTGTCTTTTATTTTAAATCACACATTTCTTAGCAGTCATACCCAGGATTAGAACCCATGACCTGTTACACTGACAGCAGACACCTTACTGATGGAGTTATTTGCTCCTGTAGAGGAAGCATGAGAATTCTATATGAAGTTACGTGTAATTGTCAGAGAAGTAACTTCATATAGTTAGAATTCTCATATTGCCTATACAGGAGCGAATAGCTCCATCAGTAAGGTGCCTACTTCCAGTGTAATAGGTTGTAGGTTCTAATCCTGGGCATGACACTTGTTAAAATGTGTATCTACAGTATAATAAAGAGGGTGTGACATGTAAGGTGCAGGGACCATTGAGGAAGTCGGCCACTGAAAAGACAGCGACAGCTATCAATTAACTTAATTCAATGGTATCACAGAATGGGAGGAGAGGTGCCCTCCTTCAGAGCAGTAGCCCGGCGGCAGATGTCTCCGTTGCCTCCCAGAGTTCTGCCTCTGCCTCTTGGGAGTGGGATTATTTTACCCAAATCTTGACAATGTTTATGAAGGCATCTGCTCCATTTGTGAGGGCAAAGTTAGAAGAGGTAGGAGTGTTAACCATCTAGGCACCAGCTCCATGTTTGCTAACCAGGACCCATGAGGCTGGTCTCTTGAAGAGGATAATAGAGTCTTCAAACCTTCAAGCGTTCCCTGAAAACTCAGCTATTCAGACAAGCACATCAAATTGCAGAACGGTTCACGTTACCTTCATAGCTTTCCTATCCAATTATATCCCCACAGTACAGTCCACGCATATCCCCCACATATTTTATTTCTTCACTCTACCTTCCTCCTGACCCTGGTTCATCACTGCTGTGATGTGATTTCATGCAGCCCACCAAGAACTAGTGATGTGTACCGGAAATTTTTCGGGTTTTGTGTTTTGGTTTTGGATTCGGTTCCGCGGACGTGTTTTGGATTCGGACGCGTTTTGTCAAAACCTCCCTGAAAATTTTTTGTCGGATTCGGGTGTGTTTTGGATTCGGGTGTTTTTTTTACAAAAACCCCTCAAAAACAGCTTAAATCATAGAATTTGGGGGTCATTTTTATCCCATAGTATTATTAACCTCAATAACCATAATTTCCACTCATTTTCAGTCTATTCTGAACACCTCACACCTCACAATATTATTTGTAGTCCTAAAATTTGCACCGAGGTCGCTGGATGACTAAGCTAAGCGACCCAAGTGGCCGACACAAACACCTGGCCCATCTAGGAGTGGCACTGTAGTGTCAGACAGGATGGCACTTCAAAAAAATAGTCCCCAAACAGCACATGATGCAAAGAAAAAAAGAGGCGCAATGAGGTAGCTGTGTGACTAAGCTAAGCGACCCAAGTGGCCGACACAAACACCTGGCCCATCTAGGAGTGGCACTGCAGTGTCAGACAGGATGGCACTTCAAAAAAATAGTCCCCAAACAGCACATGATGCAAAGAAAAAAAGAGGTGCAATGAGGTAGCTGTGTGACTAAGCTAAGCGACCCAAGTGGCCGACACAAACACCTGGCCCATCTAGGAGTGGCACTGCAGTGTCAGACAGGATGGCACTTCAAAAAAATAGTCCCCAAACAGCACATGATGCAAAGAAAAAAAGAGGTGCACCAAGGTCGCTGGATGGCTAAGCTAAGCGATACAAGTGGCCGACACAAACACCTGGCCCATCTAGGAGTGGCACTGCAGTGTCAGGCAGGATGGCACTTCAAAAAAATAGTCCCCAAACAGCACACGATGCAAAGAAAAATGAAAGAAAAAAGAGGTGCAAGATGGAATTGTCCTTGGGCCCTCCCACCCACCCTTATGTTGTATAAACAGGACATGCACACTTTAACAAACCCATCATTTCAGCGACAGGGTCTGCCACACAACTGTGACTGAAATGACTGGTTGGTTTGGGCCCCCACCAAAAAAGAAGCAATCAATCTCTCCTTGCACAAACTGGCTCTACAGAGGCAAGATGTCCACCTCCTCCTCATCGTCCGATTCCTCACCCCTTTCACTATGTACATCCCCCTCCTCACAGATTATTAATTCGTCCCCACTGGAATCCACCATCTCAGGTCCCTGTGTACTTTCTGGAAGCAATTGCTGGTGAATGTCTCCACGGAGGAATTGATTATAATTCATTTTGATGAACATCATCTTCTCCACATTTTCTGGAAGTAACCTCGTACGCCGATTGCTGACAAGGTGAGCGGCTGCACTAAACACAGGGCCGGAGCTTCCACTAGGCAGCTTTAGGCAGCTGCCTAGGGGCGCCGGATCCTGAGGGGGCGGCCTGCTACAGCTGCCTGAAAAAGGTAGCATGGTCCTACCTCACAGTCGCCGCAATCCCCCCGGCACTCGTATCTTACAGTAGTCGCAACTGGCAAGCTCCCGTATTGCAGCCTCCAGCTCCGCCTCCACCTGGCACAAGAAGTTTCTTTGACAGCTCCTGGAGTCCTGGCTGGGGGTGACATGTGGCGCTGCTCTTCATTGCAGGCTCTTTCGCAGACTACTCAGTCCCAACTCTGCATCGCATCCCGCAGGTAAGGTGGCTGCACAGTGCACTCTCTGCACTTGATAAGGAAAGAGGGGGAGAGCAGCAGAGCAGCAGTCTGTGGAGGGGGGGACAGCAGGCAAGCACACAGCCTGGGGGGGGGGGGGGATGAGCAGCAGCACGCACACAGATGTGGAGGGGATAGAACAGCAGACATTTAACAGAGTGGGGGGGTGAGAGCTGCAGGCACCCACACAGACTGGGGAGATGGGGAGAAGACAGCAGCCATGCAACAGACTGGGGGTGGGGGAGAGCAGCAGCATGTCTTTCACCTGAAGGGCGGGTAGGGGGAAGGGGCAGTAGGCAGAAGTTTTGCCTAGGGTGCCGAGAAACCTTGCACCGGCCCTGACTAAACACTCTTTCGGAGTACACACTGGAGGGTGGGCAACTTAGATAAAATAAAGCCAGTTTCTGCAAGGGCCTCCAAATTGCCTCTTTTTCCTGCCAGTATACGTACGGACTGTCTGACGTGCCTACTTGGATGCGGTCACTCATATAATCCTCCACCATTCTTTCAATGGTGAGAGAATCATATGCAGTGACAGTAGACGACATGTCAGTAATCGTTGGCAGGTCCTTCAGTCCGGACCAGATGTCAGCACTCGCTCCAGACTGCCCTGCATCACCGCCAGCGGGTGGGCTCGGAATTATTAGCCTTTTCCTCGCACCCCCAGTTGCGGGAGAATGTGAAGGAGGAGCTGTTGACGGGTCACGTTCCGCTTGACTTGACAATTTTCTCACCAGCAGGTCTTTGAACCTCTGCAGACTTGTGTCTGCCGGAAAGAGATACAACGTAGGTTTTAAATCTAGGATCGAGCACGGTGGCCAAAATGTAGTGTTCTGATTTCAACAGATTGACCACCCGTGAATCCTGGTTAAGCATATTAAGGGTTCCATCCACAAGTCCCACATGCCTAGCCGAATCGCTCTGTTTTAGCTCCTCCTTCAATGTCTCCAGCTTCTTCTGCAAAAGCCTGATGAGGGGAATGACCTGACTCAGGCTGGCAGTGTCTGAACTGACTTCACGTGTGGCAAGTTCAAAGGGTTGCAGAACCTTGCACAACGTTGAAATCATTCTCCACTGCGCTTGAGTCAGGTGCATTCCCCCTCCTTTGCCTATATCGTAGGCAGATGTATAGGCTTGAATGGCCTTTTGCTGCTCCTCCCTCCTCTGAAGCATATAGAGGGTTGAATTCCACCTCGTTTCAACCTCTTGCTTCAGATGATGGCAGGGCAGGTTCAGGAGTGTTTGCTGGTGCTCCAGTCTTCGGCACGCGGTGGCTGAATGCCGAAAGTGGCCCGCAATTCTTTGGGCCACCGACAGCATCTCTTGCACGCCCCTGTCGTTTTTTAAATAATTCTGCACCACCAAATTCAATGTATGTGCAAAACATGGGACGTGCTGGAATTTGCCCAGATGTGATGCACGCACAATATTGCTGGCGTTGTCCGATGTCACAAATCCCCAGGAGAGTCCATTTGGGGTAAGCCATTCTGCGATGATGTTCCTCAGTTTCCGTAAGAGGTTGTCAGCTGTGTGCCTCTTCTGGAAAGCGGTGATACAAAGCGTAGTCTGCCTAGGAACGAGTTGGCGTTTGCGAGATGCTGCTACTGGTGCCGCCGCTGCTGTTCTTGCTGAGGGAGGCAATACATCTACCCAGTGGGCTGTCACAGTCATATAGTCCTGAGTCTGCCCTGCTCCACTTGTCCACATGTCTGTGGTTAAGTGGACATTGGGTACAACTGCATTTTTTAGGACACTGGTGACTCTTTTTCTGAGGTCTGTGTACATTTTCGGTATCGCCTGCCTAGAGAAATGGAACCTAGATGGTATTTGGTACCGGGGACACAGTATCTCAATCAAGTCTGTAGCTGCCTGTGAATTAACGGTGGATAACGGAAACACGGTTCTCACCGCCCAGGCTGCCAAGGCCTGAGTTATCCGCTTTGCAGCAGGATGACTGCTGTGATATTTCATCTTCCTCGCAAAGGACTGTTGGACAGTCAATTGCTTACTGGAAGTAGTACAAGTGGTCTTCCGACTTCCCCTCTGGGATGACGATCGACTCCCAGCAGCAAAAACAGCAGCGCCAGCAGCAGGAGGTGTTACACTCAAGGATGCATCGGAGGAATCCCAGGCAGGAGAGGACTCGTCAGACTTGACAGTGACATGGCCTGCAGGACTATTGGCTTTCCTGTGTAAGGAGGAAATTGACACTGAGGGAGTTGGTGGTGTGGTTTGCAGGAGCTTGGTTACAAGAGGAAGGGATTTAGTGGTCAGTGGACTGCTTCCGCTGTCATCCAAAGTTTTTAAACTTGTCACTGACTTATGATGAATGCGCTGCAGGTGACGTATAAGGGAGGATGTTCCGAGGTGGTTAACGTCCTTACCCCTACTTATTACAGCTTGACAAAGGCAACACACGGCTTGACACCTGTTGTCCGCATTTGTGTTAAAATAATTCCACACCGAAGAGGTGATTTTTTTTGTAATTTGACCAGGCATGTCAATGGCCATATTCGTCCCACGGACAACAGGTGTCTCCCCGGGTGCCTGACTTAAACAAACCACCTCACCATCAGAATCCTCCTTGTCAATTTCCTCCTCAGCGCCAGCAACACCCATATCCTCATCCTGGTGTACTTCAAGTGACATCTTCAATTTGACTATCAGGAACTGGACTGCGGGTGCTCCTTCCAGCACTTGCAGGGGGCGTGCAAATGGTGGA
The DNA here is from genome assembly GCF_028390025.1 of Pseudophryne corroboree. Taxonomy (NCBI): domain Eukaryota; kingdom Metazoa; phylum Chordata; class Amphibia; order Anura; family Myobatrachidae; genus Pseudophryne; species Pseudophryne corroboree. Next base: position 192,899,699 of record NC_086450.1, on the reverse strand, counting down.
AGGTGCCACCTCTTCCCGTCCAGTGTTGGGAAGGTCAGGCATCGCAGCCGACACAATTGGACTCTCCTTGGGGATTTGTGATTTAGAAGAACGCACAGTTCTTTGCTGTGCTTTTGCCATCTTAAGTCTTTTCATTTTTATAGCGAGAGGATGAGTGCTTCCATCCTAATGTGAAGCTGAACCACTAGCCATGAACATAGGCCAGGGCCTCAGCCGTTCCTTGCCGCTCCGTGTCGTAAATGGCATATTGGCAAGTTTACGCTTCTCCTCAGACGCTTTTAATTTTGATTTTTGGGTCATTTTACTGAACTTTTGTGTTTTGGATTTTACATGCTCTCTACTATGACATTGGGCATCGGCCTTGGCAGACGACGTTGATGGCATTTCATCTTCTCGGCCATGACTAGTGGCAGCAGCTTCAGCACGAGGTGGAAGTGGATCTTGATCTTTCCCTATTTTACCCTCCACATTTTTGTTCTCCATTTTTTAATGTTTGGAATTATATGCCAGTATCAATAGCAATGGCCTACTACTATATATACTGCGCACAACTGAAATGCACCACAGGTATGGATGGATAGTATACTTGACGACACAGAGGTAGGTAGAGCAGTGGCCTACTGTACCGTACTGCTATATATTATATACTGGTGGTCAGCAAACTGTGCAAAACTGAAATGCACCACAGGTATGGATGGATAGTATACTTGACGACACAGAGGTAGGTAGAGCAGTGGCCTTCTGTACCGTACTCCTATATATTATATACTGGTGGTCAGCAAAATTATGCACTATACTCCTACTATATACTACAATGCAGCACAGATATGGAGCGTTTTTCAGGAAGAGAACGTATAATACTGGTAGTCACTGGTCAGCAAAACTCTGCACTGTACTCCTCCTATATAATATACTGGTGGTCCCCAGTACCCACAATAAAGCAGTGTGAGCACAGATATATGCAGCACACTGAGCACAGATATGGAGCGTTTTTCAGGCAGACAACGTATAATACTGGTGGTCACTGGTCAGCAAAACTCTGCACTGTACTCCTCCTATATAATATACTGGTGGTCCCCAGTACCCACAATAAAGCAGTGTGAGCACAGATATATGCAGCACACTGAGCACAGATATGGAGCGTTTTTCAGGCAGACAACATATGATACTGGTGGTCACTGGTCAGCAAAACTCTGCACTGTACTCCTCCTATATAATATACTGGTGGTCCCCAGTCCCCACATTAAAGCAGTGTGAGCACAGATATATGCAGCACACTGAGCACAGATATGGAGCGTTTTTTAGGCAGACAACGTATACTGGTGGTCACTGGTCAGCAAAACTGTGCACTGTACTCCTCCTATATAATATACTGGTGGTCCCCAGTACCCACAATAAAGCAGTGTGAGCACAGATATATGCAGCACACTGAGCACAGATATGGAGCATTTTTCAGGCAGACAACGTATACTGGTGGTCACTGGTCAGTAAAACTCTGCACTGTACTCCTCCTATATAATACTGCTGGTCCCCAGTTCCCACAATAAAGCAGTGTGAGCACAGATATATGCAGCACACTGAGCACAGATATGGAGCGTTTTTCAGGCAGACAACGTATACTGGTGGTCACTGGTCAGCAAAACTGTGCACTGTACTCCTCCTATATAATATACTGGTGGTCCCCGGTACCCACAATAAAGCAGTGTGAGCACAGATATGTTCAGCACACTGAGCACAGATATGGAGCGTTTTTCAGGCAGACAACGTATACTGGTGGTCACTGGTCAGCAAAACTCTGCACTGTACTCCTCCTATATAATACTGCTGGTCCCCAGTCCCCACAATAAAGCAGTGTGAGCACAGATATATGCAGCACACTGAGCACAGATATGGAGCGTTTTTCAGGCAGACAACGTATACTGGTGGTCACTGGTCAGCAAAACTGTGCACTGTACTCCTCCTATATAATATACTGGTGGTCCCCGGTACCCACTATAAAGCAGTGTGAGCACAGATATGTTCAGCACACTGAGCACAGATATGGAGCGTTTTTCAGGCAGACAACGTATACTGGTGGTCACTGGTCAGCAAAACTCTGCACTGTACTCCTCCTATATAATACTGCTGGTCCCCAGTTCCCACAATAAAGCAGTGTGAGCACAGATATATGCAGCACACTGAGCACAGATATGGAGCGTTTTTCAGGCAGACAACGTATACTGGTGGTCACTGGTCAGCAAAACTGTGCACTGTACTCCTCCTATATAATATACTGGTGGTCCCCGGTACCCACAATAAAGCAGTGTGAGCACAGATATGTTCAGCACACTGAGCACAGATATGGAGCGTTTTTCAGGCAGACAACGTATACTGGTAGTCACTGGTCAGCAAAACTCTGCACTGTACTCCTCCTATATAATACTGCTGGTCCCCAGTCCCCACAATAAAGCAGTGTGAGCACAGATATATGCAGCACACTGAGCACAGATATGGAGCGTTTTTCAGGCAGACAACGTATAATACTGGTGGTCACTGGTCAGCAAAACTCTGCACTGTACTCCTCCTATAATACTGCTGGTCCCCAGAATAAAGATATGCAGCCCCCTGAAACAAAGTGAGAGGACGCCAGCCACGTCCTCTCACTGTCATTTACAATGCACGAGTGAAAAATGGCGGCGACGCGCGGCTCCTTATATAGAATCCGAATCTCGCGAGAATCCGACAGCGGGATGATGACGTTCGGGCGCGCTCGGGTTAACCGAGCCATACAGGAGAATCCGAGTATGCCTCGGACCCGTGTAAAATGGGTGAAGTTCGGGGGGGTTCGGTTTCCGAGGAACCGAACCCGCTCATCTCTACCAAGAACCTTTGCAATCTGGTGGACAACTATGCAATAGATAGCACCTATCCTTGTGTATCAATGCCTATTTCTCCATAGATTGTAAGCTTGCAAACAGGGCCTTCCTACCTCTATGACTGTTTGTTTTTACCCAGTTTTGTCTTCTAACTGTGTCCTGTTGTAAAGCGCAACGGAATTTGCTGTGCTATATAAGAAACTGTTAATAAATAAATAAATAAATAAAAATAAGATGGTGACAGCTGTAACGAGCAGCATCACACTGAAGAAACTGAACAGGACTTTTGTTTTGTAATGTTTATCACCCTGTAACCTAAAGCTCTAGGCAGCCCTGCCTGAAACATTCCATACAAGTGGAGGAGTTTTAACCCTGCAACCACCTCATACAGGGCAGCATTATTTCTATAATAACTGAAGGCAATCACCCAGATCTGGGGACACTCAGACTCAGCAATGAGTCGGGAGACTCACAAGCAGGTCTTTTTCGCCATATAATACCGGTTGCTTATATGTATAACAGGGTGTAGTACGGGTGACCGGCGGTCTCCTGACCGCCGGTCACCTTACCGACGCCGGGATCCCGGCAGCATACCGACGCCGGGATCCCGGCGGGGAGGGGCGAGTGCAGCAAGCCCCTTGCAGCCCGCTCGCCACGCTGCGGGCTCGGTGGCGACCTGCGGTCGCCACGGGTTCTATTCCCACTCTATGGGTGTCGTGGACACCCACGAGTGGAAATAGTCCCTGTTGGTCGGCATGCCGACCATCGGGATAGTGAGCCGTCGGGCTCACAGATGAGGTCATGTGACTGTCGGTCAGCCGACCGGCGGTCACATGACTACCACCCGTATAACAAACTGCTATCCCCAGTCACCCAGTATCTTCGTGTCACCCCTGTCTCCGCAGTCACCCACTATCTCCCTGTCACCCCTGCCTCCCCAGTCACCCACTATATCCTTGACTCGCCAGTCAGCCACTATCTCCCTGTCACCTCTGCCCCCGCAGTCTCCCAGTATCCATATCAGCCTATCACCCCTGCTACCGCAGTCACAGTCTATCTGCCTGTCATCTTGCCGCCGCAGTCACCCACTCTCTGCCTGTCATCCCTGCCTCCCCTGTCACCCACTATCACCATGTCACCCCTGCCTTCCAAGTAACCCACTATCTTCCTGTTATCCCTGATTCCCCAATCACCCACTATCTCCCTGCCTCCCCAAAACTGACTATCTCCCTGTCACCCCTGCCTCTCCAGTCACTTTTTATCTCCCTGTCATCCACTGTCTCCCTGTACCCTTGGGGTTTATTATTGTGTGCGCTTTTCTTTTCTGATACTGCTATGTTCCAATGTTTTATAGAAGTGCTATACATTGCCGTGTGCTTGTGCCACTGCTCAGTAACTAGCCAGCTCGCTGCAGCCTTTGGCCAGTATTAATGAAACAATATTACATGAGCTGTGAGGTGGTCAAAATTTACTGGAAATTACTAGAAATTAATGTTATTGAGGTTAATAATATCATAGGAACAATAAAAGGCCCTAATTATGTAATTTTAGCTGTTTTTACTTCTTCTTTATTTAAATACAGATTCCAAACCAAAAACATGCAAGGGCCGTTTTGTCAAAATCAAAACCCAACTACGAATTAGAACTAAAACCAAATCCAAAACACGGGGGTCGGCGCACATTTCTAATATACATGGGAAGGTCTGGAAATATCAAGAGGCGCATTATTTAGATAGGCCAAAAGCATGAGCCCTCTGTGCCATTATTTTGAAGTAGGTATGGAAATGTCAATGATCTGGGCCTAATGCCCAGGGTCACTTACCAGGAGCACGGGCTCTCTGCCCGCCTCACTGTACCCACAGGCCTAGTGCCCGACAACCCTGGTGGTCTAAAGTTCCATTTAACTCACAGCACAGCTCCCTTCACCTCACAGCACAGTTCCTGCATCTCACAGCACAATTCTAATCATCTCACAGCAGTTCCATTCACCTCACTATACAGCTCCATTCACCTCACAGTACAGCTCACTTTACCAGTCATATCACAGGACGGGTGGCTCTTGATATACCGGCCGTCGGGATTTCGGCGCTCAGCATACCAGCGTCGGAATCCCGACCGTTGGTATGGCAACAACTAATCTCCCTCTTGGGGTGTCCACGACACCCCTGGAGGGAGAATAGACAGCGGTAGCGCGCCGTATTGCCCGCAGTATGGTGAGCACAGCAACCCTGCAAGGGGCTATTTTGCGCTTGCACCGCTGCCGGCTGCTGGGCACCGGGATCCTGAGCGTCGGCAATTAATACTGCACCTCACAGGACAGCACCCTTCACCTCACAACATAGCACCCTGTATAGCACAGCTCCCAGCACAGCTCAGCTTCCTGCACAGCACACATCACCAATCACAGTGCACTGCTCCCTTTAGCTAACTTGGCCTCCCCTGATTGGCTGCTGTTCTGTGAGCCGTGATTGCCTCATGGCCATTGCCAAATTCAAAATGCCCCCGGCAGCCCCTAATTAGCTTTGTCTTTATAATATTATTTGTTTGGTGACTTACAGTATTTAACCCAATTTGAGCTACTGGAAAGACTAGCAGCAACACATAAGGCTAACTTACCAGCAGACTAGATATAAAGTGAAAAGAGCTAAACGTCACCTAAGTATCCACTTGTCCTTCCTAGCTGATTACAAGTAGGGTTATTATAGTTATACACATATCTCTAAGCAGGTAGCAATTATGAACAATATTATTTTGATGTATTTTTATTATGAGAATATGTGTAGGCTGAAGATTTCCCAACATGATCACCAATGCTCATAGACTGTCGACAGAAAAAACCAACACCTTCCAATATAAAATCCAGCTCAGATGAATCAGACGGAGGAAAAGGGATAAATGAGGTACTGAGGGGTAACCTTATGTGTCTGAGTGGTATTCAGAGGCGGATTGTCCATAGGGTCTACAGGAAGATTCCCGGTGGGCCGACGCACCAGTGGGGCCTGTTTTGTTTGAGGACATGTGGTCCTATTTATAGACATAATGAATAAGATGCCAAACAATTTGCATATATGAAAATGACTTTGCCACTTAGCCTGTGATTGCAGATGATCTAGTGTATGCTCTGTCTGCCTGCTTGGCTGACATATAAGATTGAGTGAACAGTGATTGGGATATTGTTGGTGTAATAAGTAAGAAAATATATCTTTCTAAAGAATTATATAGTTTCCTAAATTCTGAAGGTGTATCATATAATGTGTTCATAACATTTAATTTTATTTCCTTTTAACTTCCCCTTGATGCTGGACATCCCCACTATCTGGAAAGTCTTGGGGGGGAGGGTGCTGCTGCCATGGCCCATGGTTAGACCGTACACCTCTGGTGCTGCCCATGTGGGGCCACTAGTACAAATTTTTTCCAGGGCCGCTTTTGTTCCCAATCCGCCCCTGGTGGTATTGTTGTATTGTAAGGATTAAGTAAGTACTTACTTTGTGCACTTTGGGAAGGAAGACATTTTTTAGGGGTTCCTCTTGTTCGGTATCTGTTCTTTGTTATTGTGAGTTTCTCTTGGAGTATTATTGAGCTGTGAAGAAAGCAGATGGGAGGCGAGTCACAAAATTTGGTTGGTGTTTTGAAACCCACTAATAGTTAGGATGGTGATGTTTATGTACATACTTTTACAGTGTTCTTGCCTTAGTCTTTATTAACTCTTTTGTTTATTAAAAGGATGGGACCAGCACCGCTCCGAACTTTCAGAAGTTATGTAAAAACTGCTCTCAGTGGAGACAAGTAAGGGGTTCCTGTCGCCTTCAAGAAAGTGTCTGTGAGACTCTCTCTCTGGTGCATGTGGAACAGGAAAGAAAATGTATATAGTTTATACTGTATATAATAATCAAAGAATTAATGGTTGAACATTTAAGGGTTCACTCACCTATTCCTGGTGAGATAAGAATTATTTCTGTACCGTATCTTGGAATCCTTGAAGAAATAAACCCTTTCAGCTGTTGTAAACAAAAATTAGTTGATGATACTGCAAACGGGATGCCACCAGAATGCTGGCAGTCAGGATCCTAGCAGCCGAAATACCGACGCCAGAATCCTGACACCATTGAGAATCCCGGCACTGAAACTCCGAAAGGACCAGGAGACTGATGCCGGAATCCCAACAGCTGACATCCCGACCGTAAGAATAGCAGGTGGGTCAGATTTAGGACCGAGGGAGAGGTTTTTAGGTTTAGGCGCTAGACGGGGAGGTTAGGGTTAGTCTGCAGGGGAGGGGGTGCTAGGGTTAGGCTTCAGGGAAGGGCCCCAGGGTTACGGTGGGTTAGGGTCAGGAGCTGGGGAAGGTAGGGTTAGGTTTGGGCAGCTGGGATGAGGATTTACGATTAGGCTCCTCTTGGGGGAGGTTAGAGTCAGGCACTAAGGGGGGAGGTTGAGGTTAGGCTGCGGGAACACAGGGTTAGGGGAGAGGGGAGAACACCCCACACTCACCCCTGTAAGTCTTTCCATTATTGGGATCCCGACGTCGGTATTATGACAGCCGGAACCCAGTGCAATGGCAATTCATATTAAAACCCTGCAAACACCATATTTCAACAGATGGCTAACATAAATCCAAAATAAATAGTTTCAGAAATGCTCCCATATGGGAATTAATCCTTAAACTAAATTAATTAATTTTAAAATGGGAGAAAATGCATCTCTCACATTTACAGCTTTGTTTGCATGTAAAGCTCTTTTAGATTTATAGCTTAATTGCCAATTTATGCTCTGTTCCATGTTTCCCTATATCTTATTACTAATTCTTTTAGTTAATTTAGTGAATTGCAGTCTGCTCCACCCAATTGGAGCTAGTGGTCTTCCAAGAGTAATTGGGGTAAGTGGGATATGTAGCAGTGATGTGCGGTCAGGTGACACAGAGCCTCTTTTGTCATACTCATAGGCGTTTATATAATGGGTGCAGTGTGTGCGGTACACACGGGCCCCTGGGTACAGGAGGGCACACACCGTACACACTGCACCCATATATTATACTTACCCCACCAGAGTCCTGCAATGGCAGCCTTGCTGTGTGGGCATAAATCACTCGGCAAAAATGGCCACCGCAGCCATTTCTGAGTAATTTGCGCATGCGCACTGGAGGTGTCCCTAGAAACAAGGCGCAAGCGCCATGTTCCCAGAGACCTGAACATGTGCAGTAGACTCTGGCATTATACTAGAGTCTTCTGCTGCCGGAGAGGAGGGTGCCTGCGATGGAAGCTGCACCCGGGTCCCCTCCTCTCTTAAAACGCCCCTGGTCATACTCCAGTATACTCCAGAGTTTTGACTGTAACAATGATAAGAACAATACAAAGAAGATTTTATAAATATCTTCTTTTTTGTTATTGTAATCATTTTTATAGTGAAAAATCTGCAGTATACTGGAGTATGACAGGAGAGGCTCTGTGTCACCTGCCTACCTTGTCCGCACAACTCTGATCAAAACTCCCTATATTTCCAGCAGTATATAATGCTGCACCTTTTGTATAATGCCCACATGAACCCTCTGGCTCATATATTGTGTGTAAATCAGATACTAATCAGTGCCTTCCTCACAGTATGTCCCTGATATGTAGAGTAGATGTGATGGTGTGTACGTGCTGCTATCCTAATGGGAGCAACAATATGTACTGTAGCTTCTAATGTACTGTATATCGGCATAGATATGCTGGAAAGTGAAGGTAGATAGGAGAGTGTTGGGCTAGATTAGTTCAAATGTGATTCAGCATAGCTAGATTATTGAGTGTTAGTAGGTGTCTTAAAACAAGTAAGTGATCTCAGCTTTAATCTTGGTGCTGCTTTTTTATAATCTTAAAGTGTTCTGTATGTTCTGTAGAAATTGGTGGCTTTCGCCAGGTGAGGACATTGTCAAGGATGGAGTGATTTGCTTCATCCCTGATAAAGTCTACACTGGACAAATCTTATAAAGGCTAACTGGCAAGATAGGTTAAAACATGGTAATATTTCTCTCTGACATTGCTACCAGTCATCTTCTTCTCAAACATCGTGGCATTTTGCTCTTTTGCACATGTTGCATTGTATGTGCAGGGTTTATATTATTCACATTTATCACTGAGTCTCTGTTAGGGGGCTAGCCGAGGAAGCACTTCACTTCAACCTTTAGGCTCATTCAAGTGAGAACCAAAGAGCAAGGCCGTAACTACGTGTGTGCCAAGTGGGCCTGGCACACAGCGCAGTTGCCCTGAGGGCGCACAGCCAGCGGCATGTAATGAGTCAAATTGACTCATTACATGCCGCCTCTGCTGTGTGCGCCGTGCGCCACCGCGCTGTGGAGGGAGGAGAGAGCAGCGCCGGGCAGCGGAGAAGGAGGAGGAGGGAGGGGGACTGGAGCCGCGGCAGCGCTATTTCATTGGTAGTAAGCGCCGCTGTAGCTGTCCCCTCTCCTTCCGTATTGGCTGCCCGGCGCTGCTGTGGATGCTGGGATGTGGTTCCTCCATCCCAGCATCCACAGCAGCGCCGGGCAGCCAATACGGAAAGAGAGGGGACAGCTGCAGCGGCGCTTACTACCAATGAAATAGCGCTGCTGCGGCTCCAGTTCCCCTCCCTCCTCCTCCTTGTCCGATGCCTGCACCGAGAGAGCTGCCAGCACGAGGAGCCTGCCACTAACACGTGTTCTATTAATTACAATAATGGACATATGGACATAAGTACTATATAATATTTCTACAAAGGTACACGGTCCACTGTGAATATGGGAAAAATAGTTACAATGCATTTGAATATGAGAGATATTTAGTTTGTTACATGGTTTGCATATAAATATCTGTTTCACTAGAGAGATATTATAAGCCAGAGTTGCTGTGGTTATAATCCAAATGTGTATATGAAATGAATCATTTAGAGCATAAGCATTGATTTTATTGTGATATTTTAGTAATTTTGTGCATTGCCGGCCGGCACTATAACAATATATAATGTGCTTTTAGGAGATATTGATAAATAAGGAAAAATAAAATCCACATTAGATGTGAATAGCGCTCCCTCGTTTGTTTTTTTCTCTGTCAGCGGGGAGATGGTAAGTCTCTCTCTCTCGCTCTCTCTCAGGGGGACACCGTCTGCCATAATGTGTAAAAAGGGGGAATGGCTGCCGCAATGTGTAAAAAGGGGTACACCGTCTGCCGTAATATGTAAAAAGGGGGCCTGGCTGCCGCAATGTGTAAAAAGGGGGACTGGCTGACGTAATGTGTAAAAAAGGGGACTGGCTGCCGTAATGTGTAAAAACGGGGACTGGCTGTCGCAATGTGTATAAAGGGGTACACCGTCTGCCGTAATATGTAAAAAGGGGGCCTGGCTGCCGCAATGTGTAAAAAGGGGGACTGGCTGCCGTAATGTGTAAAAAGGGGGCCTGGCTGCCGCAATGTGTAAAAAGGGGGACTGGCTGCTGTAATGTGTAAAAAGGGGGACTAGCTGCTGCAATGTGTAAAAAGGGGGACGCTGGCTGCGGCAATGTGTATAAAGGGGGACACCGTCTGCCGTAATGTGTAAAAACGGGGACGCTGTCTGCCGTAATGTGTAAAAAGGGGACGCTGTCTGCCGTAATGTTAAAAAAGGGACGGTGTCTGCTGTAATGTGTAAAAAAGGGGGACGCTGTCTGCCGTAATGTGTAAAAAAGGGGACGCTGTCTGCCGTAATGTGTAAAAAAGGGGACGCTGTCTGCCGTAATGTGTAAAAGGGGACGCTGTCTGCCGTAATGTGTAAAAGGGGACGCTGTCTGCCGTAATGTGTAAAAAGGGGGACTGTCTGCTGTAATGTGTAAAAAGGGGGACGCTGTCTGCTGTAATGTATAAAAGGGTCTCTACCTGTTGTAGTGGCGCTACTGTGCAGCGTAATTTGAATAATGAAGACTACTGTGCACCGTAGTATGAATTGCTATTATTTTGTGGCCACGCCCCTTCCCCATGAAGGCACGCTGCTGTGGATGCTGGGATGGAGGAACCACATCCCAGCATCCACAGCAGCGCCGGGCAGCCAATACGGAAGGAGAGGGGACAGCTGCAGCGGCGCTTACTACCAATGAAATAGCGCTCCTTGTCCGATGCCTGCACCGAGGGAGCTGCCAGCATGAGGAGTCTGTCAGCAGGGAGATGGTAAGTATCTCTCTCTCTCTCTCTCTCAGGGGGACACCGTCTGCCATAATGTGTAAAAAGGGGGACTGGCTGCCGTAATGTGTAAAATGGGGGACTGGCTGCCGTAATGTGTAAAAAGGGGGACTGGCTGCTGCAATGTGTAAAAAGGGGGACGCTGGCTGCTGCAATGTGTATAAAGTGGGACACCATCTGCCGTAATGTGTAAAAATGGGGACGCTGTCTGCTGTAATGTGTAAAAAGGGGACGCTGTCTGCCGTAATGTTAAAAAAGGGGACGCTGTCTGCTGTAATGTGTAAAAAAGGGGGACGCTGTCTGTCGTAATGTGTAAAAAAGGGGACGCTGTCTGCCGTAATGTGTAAAAAAGGGGACGCTGTCTGCCGTAATGTGTAAAAAGGGTACGCTGTCTGCCGTAATGTGTAAAAAGGGGGACTGTCTCCTGTAATGTGTAAAAAGGGGGACGCTGTCTGCTGTAATGTATAAAAGGGGCTCTACCTGGTGTAGTGGCGCTACTGTGCAGCGTAATTTGAATAATGGAGACTACTGTGCACCGTAGTATGAATTGCTATTATTTTGTGGCCACGCCCCTTCCCCATGAAGCCACGCCCCTATCTTACATGGGGGCGCCAATGTCGTTTCTTGCACACAGCGCTAAAATGCCTAGTTACGGCACTGCCAAAGAGTCCTGATACACTCTCCATCTCTTCCTGATTAGGACCCTGGCACTGAGAGGCACTGGCCCTACCACACATGTCTGAGTTTGTAGAGTCAATGCTGGGGTTACCATCCTGTGATTCTCTTACCACCTGACTCTGCTGTTTAGGGGGTGCGGCCAAAATCCTGGCAGTCAGGATCCTGACAATCAGAAGACCGAGAGTGTTTAGGGCTAGCTGACAGAACCTTCTCCCTCTTAGGCTCATATGTGCGACCTCACTTTGGGGTCTATTCATGTATGAAATTAAAAATGAATTGATACTTATCACTATACCCTGTATATAGCATCGGTCGGATGCGATATATAGCTGTAATAAGTAGCAATTCATATATACTCACTCATCTGGCAAAGCGATCCGGTATCCTGGGCTCAAGCGACACTGTCTCCTCCAGTGGTGCTCCTCTGCGGTCTTGAAGTCAGCCGGCAGGTCCTTGTGTGCATGCACAGCTAGCTGACCTCCCGGAAGGCCGCAGTGGCCGGAGCCAGCATGGGTGGTGGACAGAGAGCAGGGAAGCATTGAGCTTCCCTGCAGTAACTGCACCACAGTTCAGGTTGCGCCATCCTTAGATGGCGAACCTGAACTCCATGGAGAAGTGCTTCTGCATGAAGCGCACTCACCATACTAAAGTATGGTGATGCGATTCAGCTGCGGAGCAGGGATGCCGCCAAGGACAAGGACTTCTCCATGGTAACCTGCTCCACGGATAGCACGAAGCAGAGAAAAGCCCTTTTTTTCCACAAAACAGGGCATTTTCCTGCTTTATGAATAGACCCCTTTACCTGCTACAAACCTTGCAACGTGTGCTATCTTCACATGCCTTGTGCTAAATGAACAAGGCAGAGAAAAAAGAACAAGTAAAGGGGATGGGATGGAGGAGGCCTGTTCTATTACTGTATATCTTTAAAATAGATAACATTAAATGGAGTTGATATGTCAAACTATTTGCAATGCTTATTGCTTAAGATATAACAAATATAGCAAAGTGGCATACTGTAATACAAATCAGTTTATTTGAAATTTTAAAAAAATGGTAATAGAATATGAACTCACAATTACATGTAATTCTCTTTGTCTGGGGCAGGTGGAAGTGATGGACAATTCTTCAACTTGAATTTCAAGTTGGCTACATCCTAATAGGAATTATGGGGGTAATTCCAAGTTGATCGCAGCAGGAAATTTTTTAGCAGTTGGGCAAAACCATGTGCACTGCAGGTGGGGCAGATATAACATGTGCAGAGAGAGTTAGATTTGGGTGTGGTGAGTTCAATCTGCAATCTAAATTGCAGTGTAAAAAATAAAGCTGCCAGTATTTACCCTGCACAGAAACAAAATAACCCACCCACATCTAATTCTCTCTGCAAATGTTATATCTGCCCCCCCCCCCCCCCTGCACTGCACATGGGCCCTCATTCCGAGTTGTTCGCTCGTTATTTTTCATCGCATCGCAGCTATTTTCCGCAAACTGCGCATGCGCAATGTTCGCACTGTGGCTGCGCCAAGTAAATTTGCTAAGAAGTTTGGTATTTTACTCACGGCATTACGAGGTTTTTTCTTCGTTCTGGTGATCGTTGTGTGATTGACAGGAAGTGGGTGTTTCTGGGCGGAAACTGGCCGTTTTATGGGAGTGTGTGAAAAAACGCTGCCGTTTCTGGGAAAACGCGGGAGTGGCTGGAGAAACGGGGGAGTGTCTGGGTGAACGCTGGGTGTGTTTGTGACGTCAAACCAGGAACGACAAGCACTGAACTGATCGCACTGGAAGAGTAAGTCTCGAGCTACTCAGAAACTGCAAAGTAAAATCATTTCGCAATATTGCGAATACATCGTTCGCAATTCAGCTAAGCTAAGATTCACTCCCAGAGGGCGGCGGCTTAGCGTGTGCATTGCTGCGAAAAGCGGCTAGCGAGCGAACAACTCGGAATGAGGGCCATGGTTTTGCCCAACTGCTAAAAAATTTCCTGCTGCGATTAACTTGGAATTACCCCCTGTTTTTATTACAGGATCTTTTAAACTCTCCTTTATTAAACAGGTCACAAGTATATGTCTATAGATACATACAGATTGTGACTAAAATAGATGTAATAATCTGGATGATATTTCATTCCTATTCTCCTTTAGGCTGGAGTTTACATGATGCGAATGCCTAGCTTCATGGTTTAGAATTGTACAGATCTCTGTGCATGTAGCAAATCTGAACAATATTCATTTGATGTGTTTTTTAAAATATGAAAAACAGATCTAAGCTCTGAGCCAAAGAATTTAATTAACTATACACACAGCCTGCAGACACTTCCATGACAAGTGACAAGACTAACACCTCCAAATATAACGTCCAGGTCAAATGAAACAGAGCACACAGAGTCGGCCCTAGGCATAGGCAAACTAGGCAAATGCCTAGGGCATTTGGTATGCATAGGGGCACCAGCAGCTTCTGCTGATTAAAATGATATGCAGCATGCCTATATTCTGTGTGTAACTGATGCTGTATCTGCATACGAAATGCTACGTTGCAGTGTATTCCTGGAAATCACTGTAATGTAGCATTTCTTATGCAGATACAGCCACAGTCTCACACAGTATATTGGCATGCTGCATATCATTTTAATCAGCAGAAGCTGCATGTGCATCCTAGCCACATAGTAATGCAAATAAGATGCATTTTCATAAACAAAAGGTGCCCCAACGTTAGCAGAGCTGCCAGGTGACTCATGCCAGGCATGTCCTGCAGAACTAGCGGCGGTGCTAGGGGGCACCAGCCAAAATATTGCCTAGGGCATCATATTGGTTAGGGCCGGCTCTGAGAGCACATCATTTTTGGAAGAAAAAGGTAAATTATATAACTGTATTAACTCATGATCAGGACCTAGCCTTAACAGTATCTTCAAGCCAGACATTATTTACATTTGTTACTTGGAATAAGACAATATTTTCTTACATCTTACCTATTAGAAAGTATTGTATTTCTAACTAAAAATGGATTTCTTATTTAAGGATTTGAGGCAATACGTATCAAAGTGGTAGCAAAGTGATTTTGTGCTATATACACATCATTTTAGGATCTCCCATATGTACAGTATGATCAGGTTCCACAGCAGGTTTTCCTCCATATGTGGCTGCCAACTGACAAAATGGATCAAAGTCCCAACAGCCAAAGTGCATGATTCATTCCAGTGGATAATAATGACAGTAAAGTTGCAATGATCGGGGGATGTGATCGCAATTTTATTGCGATCATTGATATGTTATACCCCTTACTATCCATTGGCAAAAATTCATTTTGGTGGCTAATAAGACAAATATGGCAGAAGGATCTTTTGTGTGCTGTAGAGGTCTGTGCTCAGGTTCTGCAAGTCAATTTTAAATTCCTTAAGACATCATTCATGCCACAAAAATATAAAAGGGATTCTGCGCTATATTCAGTGAAGCAGCTCATATACAAATTAAATTATTCATGTTATGCAAATAGAGCACTGTGTAAATGTTAATCCACTGCGTAATATACTATATACTGTATACTGCAATAGATAGCACCTGTATTAATGCATATTTCACTACAGATTGTAAGCTTGCAAGCAGGGCCTGTTATTACCCAATTTTGTTTTATCAACACAACGCAATTTGCTGCGCTATATAAGAAACTGTTAATTAATAAATAAATAATATATACATTTTATTATGTGTTAATACACTGCACAAGCACTAGTAGTAAAAAAAAATACAATTTAAAATTTGCAACAATTAAAAATAACATCCTATAAATTACGTTACTTTAATTGTTGCAAATTTTAAATTGTATTTTTTTTTTACTACCAGTGCTTGTGCAGCATATAAACACATAATATATAGTATAATATTCAGTGACAACATTAACACAGTGCTCTTTTGGCATAACACAAACATACATGCCACAGTCACAGAAGAAATACAGTTACAGATCCATCGGGTTTATGAGTGAAGTTGAAATTAACTTTAAACTAATTTTATTGCTTATGATGTCTAGAGCTGTAGAAAAGCGACTTAATTTTGGGATCAAAATGAAACATTTGAAACACATTTAAGTGTAGGTCCTTTGTGTTATGTAATGTTGATAACTGCCACTGGAGTTTTGTTTTTCCATAAGATGTTAAACCAACATTAACTGCCATTAATACTTTAGCAAAACATTTGATAAATTGATATATGTACAACCTTCTTTCTCTTGCAGCAAGGCTGGGAAACGCTGGACCGTGGGATTGCAGGTTGGGCTGGAGCTTGGCACTTAAACTACTATAATTTTAAAATCTAAGCTCTAGTCCTCTTCCCTGCAACCCCAGCATGCCAGTGTTCTTTAGGTGCCTCAAGAAGTAGGGCACATTTTGGGAGGCTACTATGCAGCCTCTTGTATAGATTGTTTATTTTCATTTTATTTTGATAACTTTTGTTTAATTTCTAGAAAGGTGCTGTCCACTGCTTGTAGCAGCAGATATCAGGGGTCACAGCGGCTGTCAGCTTCCATGGCAGCCGGCTGTTGGGGCAATCTACATGCTTTACCCTGAGAGGAGCAGTGGCACAGAAAAGGGGTGGGGGAGTGGGGTGGGGGGTGGCAGTACTCTTTACCGGGCCTATTGGAGGGTCCCGCTGTCCTCCCTCCCCGTTGCAGATAGCCAGAAGTGAGAGAGAGAACTGACTGGCGATACAGCATCCTCTCTCCCCAGCCCAGCAAGCGTTGCTCATTGCTGTCTGCCTAGCTTGGAGGAGAGCCAGTGGCAGCCTGTCCTCTCTCTCCCTGTGTGGCAGTGACGTGCAGTGAGGTCTTTGGCTGGGGAGGCACACACACACACACACACACACACACACACACACACATATATACAGTATACACACACACACACACACACACACACACACACACACACACACACACACACACACACGCGCAGTGGTCAATGTGGAAATTGGGGTTATGGAAAAGTGAAGGTTGCAAGTAAGCGCACACCAAAGGCTCGTGCGCTCCGGGAACGGGGGCGTGGCCACTCAAAAGGGTGCATGTCCTTCAGTGTACTTTACCCACACAATATACCCCATATACACATTATGCACCACAATAGTAGGACCCCTTATAACCGTGATGGCAAACCTTGACACTCCAGCTGTTGTCGAACTACACATCCCAGCATGCCCTGCTACAGTTTTGCTATTTGGCCTTGCTAAAACTGATGCAGGGCATGCTGGGATGTGTAGTTCAACAACAGCTGGAGTGTCAAGGTTAGCCATCACTGCCTTATACTATCTAGTACTGGTGCCCCTTTCACATTATAGCACACGGTATGAGCCAAAATTCACATTATAGCACACAGTATGAGCCAAAATTCACATTATAGCACACGGTATGAGCCGAAATTCACATTATAGCACATGGTATGAGCAGAAATTCACATTATAGCACACGGTATGAGCAGAAATTCACATTATACCACACGATATGAGCAGAATTTCACATTATAGCACACAATATGAGCAGAAATTCACATTATAGCACACAGAATGAACTGAAATTCACATTATAGCACATGGTATAAGCCGAAATTCACATTATAGCACACAGAATGAGCTGAAATTCATATTATAGCACACGGTATAAGCCGAAATTCACATTATAGCACACGGTATGATCTGAAATTCATATTTTCTTTTACGTCCTAGAGGATGCTGGGGTTCCATTTAGTACCATGGGGTATAGACGGGTCCCTTGGGAGCCATGGGCACTTTTAGAGTTTAATTATTGTGGGCTGGCTCCTCCCTCTATGCCCCTCCTACCAGGCTCCATTTAGAAAATGTGCCCGGAGGAGCCGGTCACAGCTAGGGGAGCGCCTAGGAGTTTGTCTAGTTTTATTGTTTTTCTAAGAGTGTTAGGTACAAGGCTGCTGGCAACAGCCTCCCTGCTTCGTGGGACTTAGGGGGGAGTAGGAAACACCTCTAGAAGTTAATAGTTCTCTATCTCCGCTGACAGGACACTGAGCTCCTGAGGGTGCTGATCGCAAGCCCACGAGGCGACCGCTCACTCCCGCAGCACGGCCGCCACCCCCTAACAGAGCCAGAAGAAAGAAGAGTGGTGAATACAACGCCAGCAGCCCGGAAAGCGGGTCGCCGGCGGGAATGGTGGCACAAGGGTGCGAGCATAGCTCTGACAGGCTGCGCTCCAGAGGGCTCAGAGGCACACTGTGCACGGCGCTGTGTGGGGAGTCCTGGGCCAGCGCAATCACCCTACACTGGTCACAGAAGGCTACCAGGGACTTATCCAACTGTTAGCTGCAAATGACCTCAGGCCAGTATAATACAGTTTGTTTGGGAAGACGCGCCATTACAGGAGCCAGGGCTTCTCCTCAGAGCGGATCCAGCACTAACCAGCGCCATTTTCTCTCTGCAGATCACAGCATCAGAATGCTGACAGGGAGCGTTGCCCTCCACATAACTCCAGCTATCCTCTGCGGTACCAGTGTGTTATAGACAGGGGGGGGGGGGTGTATTATTGAAACTGTTTATCCTATTAAGGTTACTCAGTCAGCGCTGGCAGTTTAGTATATTAACTGCTTGCTGGGGCGCTGTGTGGCTGGCTCCTTAAACTCCGTGACTCTCTGAACGTAATCTGGGGAAAACGGTGTCTGACATTTTCCTGTGTGTGTGTATGTGTGTGTGTGTGTGTGTGTGTGTGTGTGTGTGTGTGTGTGTGTGTGTCTGTATATCTCACATTAGCATGTCTAGGGACTCTGTATCTTGTGCTGCAGAGTGTGTATCTTCTCCTGATGAGTTTATTCCATGTACTCAGGACTGCCGTGTACCTTTTCAGCCTTCTGAGTCCGAACCCCCATAGGTGGATTCTATAAGTGGAATGATATCCCAGATTTCATCTAGGATATCACATAATGAGAATGTACCGCAGGTTTTACAACAATCTGTAACGGTTTTGCAGTACTCAGCTCCCACTACGTCATCTAAGGCCCCTATTACATACCCTAAAAAGCGTGCTCTTGACCATATAATGCAAGCTGACACAGATACCGACTCTGATACAGGGGACAGGGATGAGGATATGCAGGGGGGAGATTAATCCCTTGCTAAGGGGGTGCAACTCATGATTGAGGCCATTAGGGACATTTTGCACATTACTGAAAAAGTACCTGAGCAAGTAGAAGGGGCTTACTTTACAGACAATAAGAAATCCTCCCTTACAGTACTTTCCCCGCTTCTAAGGAGTTGAACTCCTTGTTTGAAAAAATCCTGGGAAAACCCAGAAAAAAAATTCCAGATCCCAAAAAGGGTACTCATTGCTTTCCCCTTCCCTGATGACGACAGGAAAAAGTGGGAAAACCCACCTATAGTTGACGCTTCTGTATCTAGATTGTCTAAAAAGGTAGTTTTACTTGTCCCTGGTTCAACCGCTTTGAAAGAGCCGGCTGACTGCAAGATTGAGACTGCGCTCAAATCAATATACACTGCTACAAGAGTGGCTTTAAGGCCCACTATTGCTTGTGCGTGGATTTCAAAGGCCATAGTAAAGTGGTCAGGCACATTACTAGAGGAATTAGATACGCTGGATAGGAGTGCCATTGAATTATTTTTGCGTCACATACAGGATTCTACAGGTTTCATGTTGGAGGCCATGAAGGACCTTGGCCATCTTAATGCAAGGGCTTCTTCCATTGCTGTCTCAACATGCAGAAGACTTTGGCTGTGCCAATGGTCTGCGGATGCGGAATCCAAGAAAAGTGTGGAGAACCTACCCTTCACAGGTCAGGCTCTATTTGGGGACGCATTAGATGCGTGGATGACCACGGCAACTGCGGGTAAGTTAACCTTCCTTCCCTCAGCAACGCCACCGGCTAGGAAATCTTATCCTATGTCTACAATGCAGTCCTTTCGGACCGCAAAAGTTAAAAAGTTCAAACCCCCTTCCACTTTCTTTAACGGTGGACCTCCCAGCCTAGGGATCGGGCAGGTGGGGGCAAGACTAAGGGATTTCAGTCACGTCTGGGCATCATCATGCCTAGACCCCTGGGTACAAGACATCGTTACCCAGGGGTACAGACTGGAGTTTCAAGAACTCCCACCTCACAGATTCTTCAAATCAGGCTTACCAGCTACGCTGACAGAAAGTGCTATCCTACAGGAAGCTATTCGAAAATTGGTACAAACAAATGTCATTGTTCCTGTTCCACCTCACCTACAACACAAGTGTTATTACTCAAACCTGTTTGTGGTACCAAAACCGGACGGTTCGGTAAGGCCGATATTAAACCTAAAGTCACTGAACCCCTACTTGAGGGAATTCAAATTCAAGATGGAGTCTCTGAGAGAGGTGATCTCAGGTCTGGAGGAGGGGGAATTCCTGGTATCCCTGGATATCAAGGATGCGTACCTTCACGTTCCGATCTGACTGCCTCACCAGGCTTATCTTAGATTTGCGCTGCTAGACTGTCACTATCAGTTCCAAGTGCTGCCATTTGGCCTCTCCACAGCACCGAGGGTGTTCACCAAGGTCATGGCAGACATGATGCTACTCCTCCGCAAGCAGGGAATGAACATTATTCCATATCTGGATGATCTGCTGATAAAGGCATCTTCCAGGGAGAAGCTGTTACAGAGCATTGCTATCTTAACTCGACTACTCCAGGATCACGGGTGTATCCTGAACCTTCCAGATTCACATTTGGAACCAACAAGGAGACTGTCCTTCCTGGGGATAATCCTCGACATGGAAGTACAGAGAGTGTTTCTACCAGTGGAGAAAGCGTTGGTGATCCAGTCAATGGTCCGGGATGTACTGAAGCCTACCCGGGTATCGATTCATCAGTGCATTCGCCTTCTAGGTAAGATGGTTGCCTCCTACGAGGCTCTACAGTATGGAAGGTTTCATGCACGGTCCTTCCAACTGGATCTCCTGGACAAATGGTCGGGATCTCATCTTCACATGCACCAGCGGATACGCCTGTCGCCGAAAGCCAGAATTTCACTCCTCTGGTGGCTGCAAACTTCTCACCTTCTTGAGGGCCAAGGTTCGGGATTCAGAATTGGATTCTTCTAACCACGGATGCAAGTCTCAGAGGTTGGGGAGCAGTCACACAAGGGGAAAACTTCCAAGGAAAGTGGTCAAGTCTGGAATCCATCCTTCAGATAAACATTCTGGAACTAAGGGCCGTGTACAATGGCCTTCTACAAGCGGCACATCTTCTACAAGATCAGGCCATTCAGGTTCAGTCGGACAATGTAACGATGGTGTCCTACATAAATCGACAGGGTGGAACGAAGAGCAAAGCCACAATGTCAGAGATAACAAGAATCCTCCTCTGGGCAGAAAAGCACGCGGTGGCGCTGTCAGCGATCTTTATTCCGGGAGTTGACAACTGAGAAGCAGACTTTCTCAGCAGACACAATCTCCATCCAGGAGAATGGGGTCTCCACCCGGAGGTGTTCGAGTAGGTAACAAGTCGTTGGGTATACCTCAAATAGACATGATTGTCTCCTGCCTCAACAAGAATCTTCAGAGGTACTGTTCCAGGTCGAGAGACCCACAGGCAGTGGCGGTGGACGCCCTGGTAACTCTGTGGGTGTTCCAGTCAGTGTGTGTGTTCCCTCCACTTCCACTCATCCCAGGGATTCTCAAACTAATAAAAAGAACAAGAGTTCAGGCAATCCTCATTGCTCTGGACTGGCCAAGAAGGGCTTGGTACGCGGATCTTCTGGAATTACTGCTGGAGGATCCGAGGCCTCTTCCTCTTAGCGAGGACCTTCTGCAACAGGGGTCATTCGCTTATCAAGACTTACCGCGGCTATGTTTGACAGCATGGAGGTTGAAAGCCTGATTTTAGCTCGGAAGCGCATTCCGAAAAAGGTCATTCCTACCCTGATACAGGCTAGGAAGGGAGTAACGTCTAAACATTACCATCAAATTAGAAAAACTATGTGTTTTGGTGTGAATCCAAGAAGTTTCCTTCGGTGGAGTTTCAACTGGGACGGTTTCTCCTCTTTCTGCAAGCAGGTGTGGATGTGGGCCTACGTTTGGGCTCCATAAAAGTCCAGATTTTGGCCTTGTCCATTTTCTTCCAGAAACAATTGGCTGCTCTCCCTGAGGTTCAGACTTTCTTGAAAGGGGTTCTGCACATCCATCCACCTTTTGTGCCTCCTACGGCACAGTGGGATCTTAACGTGGTGCTGCAGTTCCTGCAATCAGATTGGTTTGAACCTCTACAGGAGGTTGAGGTCAAGTTTCTCACGTGGAAGGCTGTCACACTGTTGGCATTGGCATCTGCTAGGAGTGTGTCAGAATTGGTTGCATTGTCCTACAAGAGCCCCTACTTGATTTTCCATGACGTTAGGGCTGAGCTTAGAACGCGTCAGCAATTTCTTCCAAAGGTTGTGTCAGCTTTTCATATCAATCTACCGATTGTGGTGCCAGTGGGCTTTGAAGATTTATGCGAAGAGAACTTCTTGTCACAAGAAGTCGGAAACTCTGTTTGTCCTTTATGCTCCCAACAAGGTTGGGTGTATGTGCGTCTAAGCAGACGATTTCTCACTGGATTGGGTTTACTATCCAGTATGCTTATTGTATGGCAGGCCTGCCGTGTCAAAATTCTGTTAAGGCCCACTCTACACGTAAAGTGGGTTCTTCCTGGGCGGCTGCCTGGGGTGTCTCGGCTTTACAGCTTTGCCGGGCTGCTACTTGGTCAGGGTCGAACACGTTTGCTAAGTTCTACAAGTTCGATACTTTGGCCTTTGAGGACCTAAAGTTTGGTCAATCTGTTCTGCAGGAGCCTCCGCGCTCTCCCTCCCATACTGGGAGCTTTGGTACATCCCCATGGTACTAAATGGAACCCCAGCATCCTCTAGGATGTAAGAGAAAATAGGATTTTAATTACCTACCGGTAAATCCTTTTCTCGTAGTCCGTAGAGGATGCTGGGCGCCCGCCCAGTGCTTCACTTTCCTGCATTGTTACTTGGTTAAGTACTGCATTGTTACTTGTTAAGTACTGCATTGTTACTTGGTTAAGTACTGCATTGTTACTTGGTTAAGTACTGTTGTTCAGCTTTTGCTGAACCGTTTCAAGTTGGTTAGCTTGGCTTTCCTTTTGCTATGTGTGAGCTGGTGTGAATCTCACCAATATCTGTGTGTTTCCTTCTCTCTGGCACAGTTTCTAGACTGAGTCTGGTAGGAGCGGCATAGAGGGAGGAGCCAGCCCACACTATTAAACTCTTAAATTGCCCATGGCTCCTAAGGTACCCATCTATACCCCATGGTACTAAATGGAACCCCAGCATCCTCTACGGAAAAGGATTTACCGGTAGGTAATTAAAATCCTATTATAGCATACGGTATGAGCTGAAATTCACATTATAGCACACGATATGAGCCGAAATTCACATTATAGCACACAGTATGAGCCAAAATTCACATTATAGCACATAGAATGAGCCGAAATTCAGACTATAGCACACAGTATAAGCTGAAATTCATATTATAGCATACTGTATGAACCGAAATTCACATTATAGCACACGGTATGAGCCGATATTCATATTATAGCACACGGTATGAACCAAAATTCACATTATAGCACACAGAATGAGACAAAATTCACATTATGCCACATGGAATGAGACTAAATTCAGGGAGAGTGACAGCAGGGACATAGGGACAGGGAGAGTGACAGAGGGACAGGGAAAGTGACAGCAGGGACATAGGGACAGGGAGAGTAACAGAGGGAGATGGAAAGTGACAGCAGGGACAAAGGGACAGGGAAAGTGACAGAGGGACAGTTAAAGTGACAGCAGGGACATACGGACAGGGAGAGTGACAGAAAGACAGGGAAAGTGACAGCAGGGACATAGGGACAGGGAGAGTGACAGAGAGACAGGGAAAGTGACAGCAGGGACAAAGGGACAGGGAGAGTAACAGCAAGGGCATACAGTAGGGATTAGGGAGAGAGAAAGACAGCAGGGTAAAATTACCTATTTAGCAGCGGCGGTGCTGAGGATGCTGTGGTCTGCAGTGGATGAGGAGGCTGTGGTCGGCATGGTGCAGAGGAGGTGGAGGTGCAGAGAAGGATTGATGGCGGCGTGCCTGAGGTGTAGCAGATGAGGAGGCTGTGGTCGGCATGGTGCAGAGGACGCGGAGGTGCAGAGAAGGATTGAGGGCGGCGTGGCTGAGGTGTAGCAGATGAGGAGGCTGTGGTCGGCGGCACTGCAGGCGGCTCCTATGACCGCGGCGCTACTATTTCAAATTTGCCGTGGATCGTGTTGAATTCTTTTGGGTTAACTAAATTAACCATCTTGTTGCTGTTTGGGTTGTTAGGTAAAAGAATGAATTGAAAATGGATTTATAAAAATCAATTATTATTTATTCAAAGGGCCACGCCCGTATACAGGGGAGAGGTAGCATTCTCTCCGCCTGGGTTAAATCCTTTTAACAACGACATACACGTAACAACAATGAGTTTTATATAATACACAGTTACGCCCCTTTTGTATATCCCTCCCATATGATTTCATACCTCAGGAATACAATGTTAGGCAATAGAGTTATGTAATATTATTATGCAATATTAGGACCATTGTCAAGAATACTCAAAGATACTCGTGATATTCAACTGTGTCCATATTAGGAATTACATCTGTACTCTATGAGCTTTTAGAAAGTGCGTATGTGGAAACAATACTTAGCCAACAAAGTTGTTTTTCTCGTCTCTCAGTGTGTAAAAAGTTCAAGATGAATTTGCTATATCATCTAGCTAGAATCAAGATGGATTCTGTTATGCTTTCATATTATACTAGTGAATATGAGAACCCTTTGCTTATTGGATGTATACATAATATACGTACTATCCCGTAGTGCACACACATAACTGTTAGGCCTTCAGCAGATTGCCTCAGTCACAGTATTCGACAGCTCCACCCTTTGATCAGGGACATTATCCATGTGCCCTGTCATCTCAGGAGAATTTCTGGGAACGTATAGTTCACTAATAATCTTTTCATGTAATATTGCTATTCTGCGTTTGACAGTAGCCTTCTAAATACAACATAGGCCGCACCTGTAGACAGTGAACATCAAATGAATGTCTATAATCATATCGGGGTCACCAAAGAATAAACCTCATCACAGAATACATCATCACATACAATCACATACAATATACTTAAAAAACATTTTCCTAATCCTGAAAATTGAATACTAGGATTTAAACATTTATCTTTTCCAGTCCATATCATAATGCCTTGGTTAAAGTTCTTTTATATCATGGACCTCCTTTATATACTTGGCATTACACGTATCAGGATCCGTAATGTCTTTGGTCAAATAAGCACAGCAGTGAGCTCAAAGTGCTGTTTCCGGAAATCAACAATATCCTCCAATTTGTGGTATTAAAAAAATGTAGAACAATATGGTATCGTAATAGTTCATGTCCAATGTCCTGGAATCATCATAAATGTCCACAGTTCTGGAATATCCTATCATAAAGACCAATCATGTTATCAATAATTTAATTGAAATAAAACGTCAACTTCCAGTTGATTAATCATACGACTTCATTAGCCATAGGAGAACTTATTAGCCACCTTTACCACTTCGAGGTTTTATTGATACTCTGGTGGCAGGAACATGTTTCCTGATTACTGAGTCAATTACTCTTTTTAGGAATAGTTCATCCTGCAAGAAAACTTTTCTCAAGTTATTATGTGTTTTTGTATAAAATTGCTAAATCAATCTTCTTAAATAACAAACATTTTTAGAATTAATAGGTAAACAATTATATATCATATCCTAAGGACATGGTGACAACTACCATTCCCCGTTATGTATGATATCTTCTTTTAACCTTTGAATCTACTCCTTGTAAAATACATATTACATCATAAACTTTAATGAACATCCTATGTAACCATTACTATTTATATACCTAACTCATTATATCTAGCACATCTAGAAACCTTAGGTTAGTATATTGTAACAATCCTTTCACATTCCCTTAAATCAACCTTTTCTATCTACATAAGATCATTTTTTTTTCTGTATTATTGACCTATTTTATTTCCACTAACTGAAATACACCCGATATGTGTAGCTAATATTATCACCAGTGGTTCTTTCTTGAGATACTGTTGTATCTATACACATGTACCGTGTTTCACTATTATCACGAGTCACGACTCTGTAAAGTTTTGGTAATCACATCAAATGTAAATTGCATAGAGAACTTTGGCCTGCTAGTGTCTATGTATACATATCTAACAATTATAATAGTCTTAAATAATGATTAGCAATACAATTTATATAGCTGCAGTACTTAAAATCTTTCCAACAATTAATGGTATTGCTGGACTGGATACTCCTCAGAATAATATCCTAAATTATTTAAATTATCCATGCATTAATCTATACATCTGTCTTCAAGTGGAGTATAATACTCACAACCACGTTTTTCAAAGTGTGTGTTCGTTACACCAGTCATAAATCCCTCTGGATTTCCTGCTTAGAAAAGAAAAGAGGAAGGAAGGGTCTTATTGAAATAATTCCCATCCACAATAATGGATGAGTACTCATACCTACACCACACGTTTGCTCGCTCTCTCTTCAAAGAAAAATAAATAAATTAAGTCCTAATGCTGTTATAAATAACGTCGCTCCCGTATACTTTCAGAAATGTTAAAAGTTCTGTAGGATATTAGCTTATAAGCACATAGTCTATTATCAATGATCATAATCATCTCTATCTTGATTGAAGGGTTCATTCCAATATAACTCTGTGGTAGTAACAGTAGTAACAGTCTCTGTATTGTATCTCCATACAATAGTTTTTTTTAGCTTTAGGTTCCTTTAAGCTCTGGTCTCTGACCTTTTCATTTCATTGCAAGCTCATGGATCTAGGTGTCCTTCTTCTGCAGCCTTTGCAACGGCTGTATCAGTAGTCAGCGGTACTTGCCAAGGACCATCCTATGCGATCTGTAATGGAACCAAAACATAAGCAACTTCTCACCATAACACCGTCTTCACTCTCTTTAGTGATTGTCCTGTGCCGGACTGTGCGTTTTCGTGTTGGTTAAATATCTTTCCAAGGTTCTTGCAGCTTTTGATATTCTTGTAACTGTTTAAATAATTTGTGTGACACATTTTAACCGTCAAATCATGTTGTAGTTTTGAATCAGTCTCTGGATAATATATCTTTGCTGGATAACATATCTTTGCTGGATTCCAAAAAGAATAACAAAAAATGATATAGAAGAGAGACTAAGCAGAGGCTTAGGTGTAATTCTACCACTATTGAACCAACGATTGGACCATGCCATGATTCAAATTCTGCCTTTCCTGTCTCTTTTGTAGATTAATAATGCTTAATTCTTTAACAACATTACACATATTAAACACAAAATATTCTTCAAACTCCTATAAACTCTATCAGTAAAGAAACTTTACTGTCTTTGAAACAATAGCTCACACCTCTGGCCTTATTATTCATTTCTCAAATAACCCCTTAACACCTGTTACACATACTATAGTTCCTTTTTTTTCATTAAACTATGTTGTATTAAAACAATGTTGTTTTTAATCAACCCAACCATCTGCAGTAAACATGCTATAGCTTTCTTTATCACCATCACGATCCCTCTTATTATCACATAATTTGTTATTTTGGTCCCATGCCAAAACACAATGTACACTTCTCCATTAAACTTCATCCCACTATAGAAAGCTTGTGAATCTATTTCATGTTAGTTACCCTTAGATTTGCATAACTCATGACATTTCCCCTTAATGAAAATTGGCAACAACACTTTATTATTAATAATACTAATTCACTAATTCACCATCCCATTATCCCCTATTGATGCTCGAGATTTTTTTTTTTTCCTGTTAATCAGTTTTTTTCAATTCCTTTAAATGCAATGTAAAATGCGATGTAATCATTATAATTGTCTTACTCATCCACATTATATTCCTTATACTCCCCACTTTTGGGGGTGAGGAAGACAAGTATGCAGCTGTATCTAAGTTGTGGTGGATCCTGTGAATCATTAGCAGGAAACACTCTGAGCTGGGCATCACTGTGCCACCAGAGGAAACCCTACCAGGATAGGTTCTTGGACAGGGGAATCGGGTGACGAGGGTCAGTGAAGCAAGTAAAAGGACTGATACGCTGAATAAACCATCTGCGGTGGTGCCTAGGCTATTTTCAGCCTTGGACCCATGTTGCTTCTTTAAGCTAGCCCAACGCAATCCCATTATATGGTGAGAGATTTACATCTATTGCACGGTCACTTTAACTGGTCCAGATTCACCCATGCACTTTATGTATGTAGTATGTCAGTGAGTTTATGTGTCCTAATAAACACATTTTTCATGGAACAAATCATTTGTTACAATTTCCCTGTTGGTTCATATATCCCCTATTGAATGAAGGGATATATCTTTAAATCTGAAATCTCTCCGTAAGCTACACTATTGCTATATTATATCTAAGTTGTATACTGTCAGAGGTAAAATGTACACATCATATAAAATCTACTGCTTAACCTCAGTATTAAACCTATATACTCAGTATTAAACATATATGTTCTTGCTTATGCATAAGTGGATGGTTTGGCTCTGACTGTGCATCTATAATGTTTTATTCATGATAAAGTGTAATATTGTATTACCTTCTATAATTTCTTTGGTTATGAACTTGAATGCATGCATATAGCATTTCCCAAAAAAAATTACTGTATCTAGAGATTTATCATCTGGTCATACATATCTATCAATCAATAAATGTATACCAAGGCTCCACCCTCTAAGGGTTTTAACTATCTTTGGCCTAGCGCCAAATAATGATCTAGGTAGTTAACTATGTCAGCACACCGTTGACTTTTGTCTTGCGACACCTTGTGTCCTTTTTCTGCAAGAAAACACAACTGTTTAGTATCTGACACCAATACTTCAAATAATTTATAGCACAAAGGTATATCATCCACATACTGGTTACATTTCTTTACTTATTTCAACATATCATTCAGACTGGCCAGTCCACACAAACTCCACGCTTCCCCATGCACACCCACCATATGCCTCCAAGCAAACTTTTCTTGGACTGTGTCCATCCTATGGAATGCCTTGGCACATATACATATTCACAGAAAACTTACAAACTTAACAACGCTCCTGCTCACATTTCTATCTGTATAACTATTCTATACAATCATATCCCCACACTTCCTGGCTACGGAACCTGGTTCATCACTGCATATTGTGCAGTCCACTAAGAACTTTTGCAACGTATTATATCGATGCCTATACAATGAGATGGATTTTAGCAAGCACATTTTTTTTACCTCACGAACCCAGGGTAAGTGATATATAAATATGCTATGCATCCAACTTAATCTGTACCTACTTTAAACTTCATGGAATCTTTAGAAATACCTAATCCGTGATGTAGTATGATTTTACACTGTAACTTTTACATTAGGTTTCTTCCAAATAACTTTGAAGAATTGTCTAAAAGTATGTTAATACTGGAATCGTAGTGATTAATTGCTTGTCGCAATGTTTGATTTACAGCATATACATTAAAGAATGCGTATTCCTTTATCTTTCCCTATGATTTTAGCTGCTGCTTTTACTGCTTTGAAAACTCTTTTCCCCGTCTAGTTCACCAGAGTTAGGGCGTTGTCTTCTTGACTGTCTGCCAGATGCAGATCTGTTAGCTTTAACGCTGTTAGCGTATCTCTAGCCCCTATCTGTTGCTGGGATTTTTATTTTTATTTTTTTCTGATTACAGTTATGCTGTAGAAAGAAATTGGCAGCATTTTCTACAGGTTATCTGGTAAAGATATTAATTTTTATATTAAAACTGGAGTAGATAGTTTGTATAACAAACATTTCTAGAGTATTGCTTATGCAGAGGTTCCCAAACTGTGTGCCGTAGCTACCTGGGGTGCCTAGGACACTTGTAGGGGTGCCCTGGGTTGATGGTCTAGTACCAATTCAAATTATCCAGTGCTGGTGGCTGCCAGTCATAAAATATGTGGCCAAACAGAAGCAAATATCCCTCACCACACAACTGACTCTAAGGATGACATATAAACGCCATCTACTTAATGTAATATCTATTTTTACATTTCTCAATAATACATTTTTTTCCTAGGGGTGCCGTGAAAAAAAATTCTGATATTCTAGGGCCACATGATTAAAAAAATTTGGAAACCACTGACTTATGCTTATTATGATCCATCTTATTAGATGAAAAAAATCAAAACTCACTGAACACTTTTTTTTTCTTTACTGCTTCATGGCTTACACTGCTGCTGGAAAGGAGGGAGCACGTTTCTGCGCTTTTGCAGCCCCCTAGCTCTCTGTGCTTTTACACAGCATTGGAAACTGAAGGGGTTTTCTTTTCTTTTTTTTCTTTTCTGCTGGCAGACCTTCTCACAATATATTGCATTAAAGAATATTTGCGTATTAAACAATACCATATGGAAACTTCACTTCATAGTTAAATAGTAACATTAGATAAACACATATTTTTAACTACAGATCTGCCAAAAGCCATTTGAACACGGACATCAACTTTTGTTTCCTCCGTTCACAAATATATATATAAATATATATATATAAACCTTATTATTTCAAAACTTGTAACAATGCCAATCACAGACAGAAGGTTTCCATTAGACACAGATCTGAGAATATACTTAACTGAACATTATGTTCCACACACAAAACACCATAACACAAAAATTTAAATACAGTTTGCAAACTTCAATTTCTTGCAGATTTCAACAGTTTTGCCGATTTCAAAATACGCTTAGTATTGGTTGATCAGGCCAATATTATACAGCATGATTGAAATGCAAAACATATACTGTACCCTTTGTCACAGTACTATACAAAATTTGTGCTTCTATGGAATATTTCTTCCATACATGATATGCACACTTAGGGTTAATCCTCCCTGCCCTTCCCATACGCTGGAAAAATTTGCAATCCCTGCAATTTTTCACACACGCGACACGTCTGTCAACTGGGAAGCTGCAGTAGATCCTCTTATCACAGACTACTATCACAAAGCAACATGCCATGTTATGGTTGCTTAAAACAACCAGCAGCTCTTAGCAGCTCAGTATTGCAATATATAGTTACACTCAAATACATATAATCCCTATAACCTCGGGTTGTTCACTCTATTTATTTAAAGTACTCTTCTTACACACGTGTAGCTGACTAACAAGGGGAGGTGGTCTATGTGCTTTTTACTTTATTTGGCTCTTGGTCCAAAGCACTTATTCACGCAATCATTCATAGAGTGAAAAACACAGGTCACTGTTTCTTTGCTCAAATCTTTGAATTAATTTTGGTATTCTTATTTACATGCAACAGCATCTGTCAATCATCATTTCCGAATTACTTGGTCCTTCAACCGATTTGGACATCATTTTGGTATTAATTTTACAAACAAGCAACAACAAACAGGTCCCTGAGTTATTTTACTAGTTTTGTCAATCTCTCCACTTTTAATTCTCATATTATAAAAAATACAATCACACAGACAGCTGGCAGGTATAGAAACAGCATGTACTGGAATACAGCACATACCATGGTATTCTATACTTACCAGTGCTGTTATGACTTGGGATGTTCCTTCCATCATCAGCTGCTGGCTGGCTGGCACACCCCTTTGAGAATTTAATGAAGAGATCGAGATCTATAGTTCCAACGATTACGAGCCCCCATCTGTTGAATTCTTTTGGGTTAACTAAATTAACCATCTTGTTGCTGTTTGGGTTGTTAGGTAAAAGAATGAATTGAAAATGGATTTATAAAAATCAATTATTATTTATTCAAAGGGCCACGCCCGTATACAGGGGAGAGGTAGCATTCTCTCCGCCTGGGTTAAATCCTTTTAACAACGACATACACGTAACAACAATGAGTTTTATATAATACACAGTTACGCCCCTTTTGTATATCCCTCCCATATGATTTCATACCTCAGGAATACAATGTTAGGCAATAGAGTTATGTAATATTATTATGCAATATTAGGACCATTGTCAAGAATACTCAAAGATACTCGTGATATTCAACTGTGTCCATATTAGGAATTACATCTGTACTCTATGAGCTTTTAGAAAGTGCGTATGTGGAAACAATACTTAGCCAACAAAGTTGTTTTTCTCGTCTCTCAGTGTGTAAAAAGTTCAAGATGAATTTGCTATATCATCTAGCTAGAATCAAGATGGATTCTGTTATGCTTTCATATTATACTAGTGAATATGAGAACCCTTTGCTTATTGGATGTATACATAATATACGTACTATCCCGTAGTGCACACACATAACTGTTAGGCCTTCAGCAGATTGCCTCAGTCACAGTATTCGACAGCTCCACCCTTTGATCAGGGACATTATCCATGTGCCCTGTCATCTCAGGAGAATTTCTGGGAACGTATAGTTCACTAATAATCTTTTCATGTAATATTGCTATTCTGCGTTTGACAGTAGCCTTCTAAATACAACATAGGCCGCACCTGTAGACAGTGAACATCAAATGAATGTCTATAATCACATCGGGGTCACCAAAGAATAAACCTCATCACAGAATACATCATCACATACAATCACATACAATATACTTAAAAAACATTTTCCTAATCCTGAAAATTGAATACTAGGATTTAAACATTTATCTTTTCCAGTCCATATCATAATGCTTTGGTTAAAGTTCTTTTATATCATGGACCTCCTTTATATACTTGGCATTACACGTATCAGGATCCGTAATGTCTTTGGTCAAATAAGCACAGCAGTGAGCTCAAAGTGCTGTTTCCGGAAATCAACAATATCCTCCAATTTGTGGTATTAAAAAAATGTAGAACAATATGGTATCGTAATAGTTCATGTCCAATGTCCTGGAATCATCATAAATGTCCACAGTTCTGGAATATCCTATCATAAAGACCAATCATGTTATCAATAATTTAATTGAAATAAAACGTCAACTTCCAGTTGATTAATCATACGACTTCATTAGCCATAGGAGAACTTATTAGCCACCTTTACCACTTCGAGGTTTTATTGATACTCTGGTGGCAGGAACATGTTTCCTGATTACTGAGTCAATTACTCTTTTTAGGAATAGTTCATCCTGCAAGAAAACTTTTCTCAAGTTATTATGTGTTTTTGTATAAAATTGCTAAATCAATCTTCTTAAATAACAAACATTTTTAGAATTAATAGGTAAACAATTATATATCATATCCTAAGGACATGGTGACAACTACCATTCCCCGTTATGTATGATATCTTCTTTTAACCTTTGAATCTACTCCTTGTAAAATACATATTACATCATAAACTTTAATGAACATCCTATGTAACCATTACTATTTATATACCTAACTCATTATATCTAGCACATCTAGAAACCTTAGGTTAGTATATTGTAACAATCCTTTCACATTCCCTTAAATCAACCTTTTCTATCTACATAAGATCATTTTTTTTTTCTGTATTATTGACCTATTTTATTTCCACTAACTGAAATACACCCGATATGTGTAGCTAATATTATCACCAGTGGTTCTTTCTTGAGATACTGTTGTATCTATACACATGTACCGTGTTTCACTATTATCACGAGTCACGACTCTATAAAGTTTTGGTAATCACATCAAATGTAAATTGCATAGAGAACTTTGGCCTGCTAGTGTCTATGTATACATATCTAACAATTATAATAGTCTTAAATAATGATTAGCAATACAATTTATATAGCTGCAGTACTTAAAATCTTTCCAACAATTAATGGTATTGCTGGGCTGGATACTCCTCAGAATAATATCCTAAATTATTTAAATTATCCATGCATTAATCTATACATCTGTCTTCAAGTGGAGTATAATACTCACAACCACGTTTTTCAAAGTGTGTGTTCGTTACACCAGTCATAAATCCCTCTGGATTTCCTGCTTAGAAAAGAAAAGAGGAAGGAAGGGTCTTATTGAAATAATTCCCATCCACAATAATGGATGAGTACTCATACCTACACCACACGTTTGCTCGCTCTCTCTTCAAAGAAAAATAAATAAATTAAGTCCTAATGCTGTTATAAATAACGTCGCTCCCGTATACTTTCAGAAATGTTAAAAGTTCTGTAGGATATTAGCTTATAAGCACATAGTCTATTATCAATGATCATAATCATCTCTATCTTGATTGAAGGGTTCATTCCAATATAACTCTGTGGTAGTAACAGTAGTAACAGTCTCTGTATTGTATCTCCATACAATAGTTTTTTTTAGCTTTAGGTTCCTTTAAGCTCTGGTCTCTGACCTTTTCATTTCATTGCAAGCTCATGGATCTAGGTGTCCTTCTTCTGCAGCCTTTGCAACGGCTGTATCAGTAGTCAGCGGTACTTGCCAAGGACCATCCTATGCGATCTGTAATGGAACCAAAACATAAGCAACTTCTCACCATAACACCGTCTTCACTCTCTTTAGTGATTGTCCTGTGCCGGACTGTGCGTTTTCGTGTTGGTTAAATATCTTTCCAAGGTTCTTGCAGCTTTTGATATTCTTGTAACTGTTTAAATAATTTGTGTGACACATTTGAACCGTCAAATCATGTTGTAGTTTTGAATCAGTCTCTGGATAATATATCTTTGCTGGATAACATATCTTTGCTGGATTCCAAAAAGAATAACAAAAAATGATATAGAAGAGAGACTAAGCAGAGGCTTAAGTGTAATTCTACCACTATTGAACCAACGATTGGACCATGCCATGATTCAAATTCTGCCTTTCCTGTCTCTTTTGTAGATTAATAATGCTTAATTCTTTAACAACATTACACATATTAAACACAAAATATTCTTCAAACTCCTATAAACTCTATCAGTAAAGAAACTTTACTGTCTTTGAAACAATAGCTCACACCTCTGGCCTTATTATTCATTTCTCAAATAACCCCTTAACACCTGTTACACATACTATAGTTCCTTTTTTTTCATTAAACTATGTTGTATTAAAACAATGTTGTTTTTAATCAACCCAACCATCTGCAGTAAACATGCTATAGCTTTCTTTATCACCATCACGATCCCTCTTATTATCACATAATTTGTTATTTTGGTCCCATGCCAAAACACAATGTACACTTCTCCATTAAACTTCATCCCACTATAGAAAGCTTGTGAATCTATTTCATGTTAGTTACCCTTAGATTTGCATAACTCATGACATTTCCCCTTAATGAAAATTGGCAACAACACTTTATTATTAATAATACTAATTCACTAATTCACCATCCCATTATCCCCTATTGATGCTCGAGAATTTATTTTTTTTCCTGTTAATCAGTTTTTTTCAATTCCTTTAAATGCAATGTAAAATACGATGTAATCATTATAATTGTCTTACTCATCCACATTATATTCCTTATACTCCCCACTTTTGGGGGTGAGGAAGACAAGTATGCAGCTGTATCTAAGTTGTGGTGGATCCTGTGAATCATTAGCAGGAAACACTCTGAGCTGGGCATCACTGTGCCACCAGAGGAAACCCTACCAGGATAGGTTCTTGGACAGGGGAATCGGGTGACGAGGGTCAGTGAAGCAAGTAAAAGGACTGATACGCTGAATAAACCATCTGCGGTGGTGCCTAGGCTATTTTCAGCCTTGGACCCATGTTGCTTCTTTAAGCTAGCCCAACGCAATCCCATTATATGGTGAGAGATTTACATCTATTGCACGGTCACTTTAACTGGTCCAGATTCACCCATGCACTTTATGTATGTAGTATGTCAGTGAGTTTATGTGTCCTAATAAACACATTTTTCATGGAACAAATCATTTGTTACAATTTCCCTGTTGGTTCATATATCCCCTATTGAATGAAGGGATATATCTTTAAATCTGAAATCTCTCCGTAAGCTACACTATTGCTATATTATATCTAAGTTGTATACTGTCAGAGGTAAAATGTACACATCATATAAAATCTACTGCTTAACCTCAGTATTAAACCTATATACTCAGTATTAAACATATATGTTCTTGCTTATGCATAAGTGGATGGTTTGGCTCTGACTGTGTATCTATAATGTTTTATTCATGATAAAGTGTAATATTGTATTACCTTCTATAATTTCTTTGGTTATGAACTTGAATGCATGCATATAGCATTTCCCAAAAAAAATTACTGTATCTAGAGATTTATCATCTGGTCATACATATCTATCTATCAATAAATGTATACCAAGGTTCCACCCTCTAAGGCCTAGCGCCAAATAATGATCTAGGTAGTTAACTATGTCAGCACACCGTTGACTTTTGTCTTGCGACACCTTGTGTCCTTTTTCTGCAAGAAAACACAACTGTTTAGTATCTGACACCAATACTTCAAATAATTTATAGCACAAAGGTATATCATCCACATACTGGTTACATTTCTTTACTTATTTCAACATATCATTCAGACTGGCCAGTCCACACAAACTCCACGCTTCCCCATGCACACCCACCATATGCCTCCAAGCAAACTTTTCTTGGACTGTGTCCATCCTATGGAATGCCTTGGCACATATACATATTCACAGAAAACTTACAAACTTAACAACGCTCCTGCTCACATTTCTATCTGTATAACTATTCTATACAATCATATCCCCACACTTCCTGGCTACGGAACCTGGTTCATCACTGCATATTGTGCAGTCCACTAAGAACTTTTGCAATGTATTATATCGATGCCTATACAATGAGATGGATTTTAGCAAGCAAATTTTTTTTACCTCACGAACCCAGGGTAAGTGATATATAAATATGCTATGCATCCAACTTAATCTGTACCTACTTTAAACTTCATGGAATCTTTAGAAATACCTAATCCGTGATGTAGTATGATTTTACACTGTAACTTTTACATTAGGTTTCTTCCAAATAACTTTGAAGAATTGTCTAAAAGTATGTTAATACTGGAATCGTAGTGATTAATTGCTTGTCGCAATGTTTGATTTACAGCATATACATTAAAGAATGCGTATTCCTTTATCTTTCCCTATGATTTTAGCTGCTGCTTTTACTGCTTTGAAAACTCTTTTCCCCGTCTAGTTCACCAGAGTTAGGGCGTTGTCTTCTTGACTGTCTGCCAGATGCAGATCTGTTAGCGTTAACGCTGTTAGCGTATCTCTAGCCCCTATCTGTTGCTGGGATTTTTATTTTTATTTTTTTCTGATTACAGTTATGCTGTAGAAAGAAATTGGCAGCATTTTCTACAGGTTATCTGGTAAAGATATTAATTTTTATATTAAAACTGGAGTAGATAGTTTGTATAACAAACATTTCTAGAGTATTGCTTATGCAGAGGTTCCCAAACTGTGTGCCGTAGCTACCTGGGGTGCCTAGGACACTTGTAGGGGTGCCCTGGGTTGATGGTCTAGTACCAATTCAAATTATCCAGTGCTGGTGGCTGCCAGTCATAAAATATGTGGCCAAACAGAAGCAAATATCCCTCACCACACAACTGACTCTAAGGATGACATATAAACGCCATCTACTTAATGTAATATCTATTTTTACATTTCTCAATAATACATTTTTTTCCTAGGGGTGCCGTGAAAAAAAATTCTGATATTCTAGGGCCACATGATTAAAAAAATTTGGAAACCACTGACTTATGCTTATTATGATCCATCTTATTAGATGAAAAAAATCAAAACTCACTGAACACTTTTTTTTTTCTTTACTGCGTCATGGCTTACACTGCTGCTGGAAAGGAGGGGGCACGTTTCTGCGCTTTTGCAGCCCCCTAGCTCTCTGTGCTTTTACACAGCATTGGAAACTGAAGGGGTTTTCTTTTCTTTTTTTTTCTTTTCTGCTGGCAGACCTTCTCACAATATATTGCATTAAAGAATATTTGCGTATTAAACAATACCATATGGAAACTTCACTTCATAGTTAGATAGTAACATTAGATAAACACATATTTTTAACTACAGATCTGCCAAAAGCCATTTGAACACGGACATCAACTTTTGTTTCCTCCGTTCACAAATATATATATAAATATATGTATATATATAAACCTTATTATTTCAAAACTTGTAACAATGCCAATCACAGACAGAAGGTTTCCATTAGACACAGATCTGAGAATATACTTAACTGAACATTATGTTCCACACACAAAACACCATAACACAAAAATTTAAATACAGTTTGCAAACTTCAATTTCTTGCAGATTTCAACAGTTTTGCCGATTTCAAAATACGCTTAGTATTGGTTGATCAGGCCAATATTATACAGCATGATTGAAATGCAAAACATATACTGTACCCTTTGTCACAGTACTATACAAAATTTGTGCTTCTATGGAATATTTCTTCCATACATGATATGCACACTTAGGGTTAATCCTCCCTGCCCTTCCCATACGCTGGAAAAATTTGCAATCCCTGCAATTTTTCACACACGCGACACGTCTGTCAACTGGGAAGCTGCAGTAGATCCTCTTATCACAGACTACTATCACAAAGCAACATGCCATGTTATGGTTGCTTAAAACAACCAGCAGCTCTTAGCAGCTCAGTATTGCAATATATAGTTACACTCAAATACATATAATCCCTATAACCTCGGGTTGTTCACTCTATTTATTTAAAGTACTCTTCTTACACACGTGTAGCTGACTAACAAGGGGAGGTGGTCTATGTGCTTTTTACTTTATTTGGCTCTTGGTCCAAAGCACTTATTCACGCAATCATTCATAGAGTGAAAAACACAGGTCACTGTTTCTTTGCTCAAATCTTTGAATTAATTTTGGTATTCTTATTTACATGCAACAGCATCTGTCAATCATCATTTCCGAATTACTTGGTCCTTCAACCGATTTGGACATCATTTTGGTATTAATTTTACAAACAAGCAACAACAAACAGGTCCCTGAGTTATTTTACTAGTTTTGTCAATCTCTCCACTTTTAATTCTCATATTATAAAAAATACAATCACACAGACAGCTGGCAGGTATAGAAACAGCATGTACTGGAATACAGCACATACCATGGTATTCTATACTTACCAGTGCTGTTATGACTTGGGATGTTCCTTCCATCATCAGCTGCTGGCTGGCTGGCACACCCCTTTGAGAATTTAATGAAGAGATCGAGATCTATAGTTCCAACGATTACGAGCCCCCATCTGTTGAATTCTTTTGGGTTAACTAAATTAACCATCTTGTTGCTGTTTGGGTTGTTAGGTAAAAGAATGAATTGAAAATGGATTTATAAAAATCAATTATTATTTATTCAAAGGGCCACGCCCGTATACAGGGGAGAGGTAGCATTCTCTCCGCCTGGGTTAAATCCTTTTAACAACGACATACACGTAACAACAATGAGTTTTATATAATACACAGTTACGCCCCTTTTGTATATCCCTCCCATATGATTTCATACCTCAGGAATACAATGTTAGGCAATAGAGTTATGTAATATTATTATGCAATATTAGGACCATTGTCAAGAATACTCAAAGATACTCGTGATATTCAACTGTGTCCATATTAGGAATTACATCTGTACTCTATGAGCTTTTAGAAAGTGCGTATGTGGAAACAATACTTAGCCAACAAAGTTGTTTTTCTCGTCTCTCAGTGTGTAAAAAGTTCAAGATGAATTTGCTATATCATCTAGCTAGAATCAAGATGGATTCTGTTATGCTTTCATATTATACTAGTGAATATGAGAACCCTTTGCTTATTGGATGTATACATAATATACGTACTATCCCGTAGTGCACACACATAACTGTTAGGCCTTCAGCAGATTGCCTCAGTCACAGTATTCGACAATCGACAGCCAATTAGAAGCGGCCCTGTGGAGCAAACGGGGACACAGAGGCGATCAGTCCGGGTGCAAGACACGGCAGCATGTTACATTATACACAGCGGCAGCAGCAGCATTGTGCCCATCACACATGACATGCCATGCACTGGGCGACTACTCCGGCTGGCACAGCATATACAGTGCACAGCAGCTGCATAATATATACACATTGCACAGCAGCACCATATATACACATACTACACAGCAGTAGCATCACCACCACCATCATATATACACACTGCACAGCACCATAAACAGAAACACACTGCACAGCAGCATCACCATATATACACACAAACATTGCACAGCATCACACACACTGCACAGCAGCAGCATCACCATATGTACACACGCACATACTACACAGCATCGTATATATACACACACACATTGTACAGCATCACCCACACACATGGGGCAAAGCAGCAGCTAGATGAGGGCAGCAGGCGGGCAGGCTATACACAAGAGTCCCCTGGGAGCCGCAGCAGCAGCGCCCGCGACACAGCAGCAGCAGCGCCTCCGTCACATGGGCAGTAGCAGGGCTGGTGCAGGTGCTCCGCGCTCCCGCTGCCTGGGCACATCCCTACTATCAACGCTCTTCTGGCTCTTAACTTGAGCAGGAAGAGCTGGTCCAGGGCGATCTGGAGAGCCTGCTTTTCAACCAGCGTCTCCACGCCACCGCCGCTCCTGGTCCTCTCCTGTCCAACAGTAACTGCCGGGTCCCGCCTCCGCTTCTCCCCGCCGCATATGTGTGACTGGACTGGGGAACCAGCGCTGGATCTGCTGTCCAATCACATGTGCCTCGCTGATAGGGGCGTGCTTTCCCTGCCAGCGAGGCACTTGTATAAGTGCCACATTCCCCTTATTTTCTAATGGGCTTTTACAGCCCGGTGCTTGGCCCCGCCCCCTGCTTTGTCCCCGTTCTCACTGTCTACGGGAGGCACTAGCTATCAGTGCCTCCCAAACTAATTAAACAGATTGACATGATTAGAATAATATAAAGAGCAAACATATGACACAGAATATGTGTCTTATGTATCTTCTTTGTATAATTTTAATCATTAATGACAGGGGAGGCACTGCCTCCCCTGACTGCACGTCCCTGCTATGTGGGTGGTATGCAAGCGTTCGCATCCCGCACCCTGTGCCATCCGACCACAATGCCGGCGACCCCTGTGTGGAGCTTGGATGTTATAATTAGTATATTTTTAATGGAGGGGGTCTGGCCACACATCCTCCATTTGGCCTTGCCGCCTCCCTTGTACCAGGGTCCACCGGAACTGTCAGCACCCCTGCAGTGGAGTAGCACATTACTACGGGTACGGTATTGAAGGTTGACCACACTTAGGTCGAAAGGGATTCTAAGTCGACAGGGTCTGTAGGTCGACATGGTCTAGGTCGACAAGTCAAAAGGTCGACATGATTTTTTAAATCTTTTTTGGTGTCCCTTTTGCCGTACAGTGACCGGGAACCCCATTTAGTGCACCGTGTCCCCTCGCATGGTTCGCTTCGCTCGCCATGCTTCGGGCAAGGTTGACGTTCCCAATCGTAGTCGTAGAGCATAAAGTATGAAAAAGTAAAAAAAAATTTTTTTTAAAAAAAACTCTTGTTGACATTTTGACCTGTCGACCTAGAACATGTCGTCCTAGAGACCCTGTTGACCTAGTTACTGTCGACCAATACTGGTCGACCTAGACACTGTCGACCTAAGTCTTGTCAACCTAGATACCTGATACCCATTACTACAGTGCAGCCACAGAGTCAGGAGGCGGAGCCTAACGTTGCTTGTCTCCTCAACTTTTTCAACCATGGTGCTTTAAGCAACAATCACAGGGGGAAAGTGAAACTAAACTTTTCTGGACTCTGCAGTCTGTGATTGTGGCTTTTGCAATTCTCTCTGCATGGCCTTTCAGGAAGGACGAGTATTTTATTTTATTATCTATTATTGCCCCTGCTGGTTGCTCAGTAACCCATGACATTATTTGCTGTGTCTAGGAATTGTCTGTCTTGCATCTGCTATCTATAGCTTGGCCGCGTGGGGACTGTGACGGACAAAACAAGCCGGTCAAAGCAAACAGAGCTGAGCATGGGGCCCGCTGGTCTAGCATAACTAAATCATTCTGCTTCACTAGCCACAGATTACTATTAGCAATAGTGTCCACATGGATAGTAGAACTGCTGGCTCAGGTGGCCACATGTTCTGAACTTGAGTGAAGCTTGTCGCACTTCAACAGGAGGAGCGACGCCCATTCTCTCTATGAGAGGCTCTGAGTCGCCTACTCTGGGATGGTCAACTGCTCAATCAGTGCCTCATACAGACTGGCTCTGTACCATTCCGTGTACGGCATCAGTGTTCGGAAGGGTTTCCTCTTATTTTTAATGCTTTTTTGAGGATCCTCAGCTGCACATGGTTCATAAGCAGCTACCTCCTTCCAGGACTCTGTTGGGAGTGTTAAATGCAGAGTAGGAAGCGGGCAGATTTACAGAGACTGATGTCATCCCAGAGGGTGAGGATCTAGCGTTTGAACCCACAGCTCTTCTTGTTCAGGTCTCCGCATCCTTTAAACAGTTAGTTCAGAATATGGCCTTCCGCAGGGAAATCTCATGGCTTCTCGACAAAACTTCAAGGTTCCACAATTTTGTGCGAGATCCATGGACCTACTGGCTTTCGCAGTGGATGCCATAATGGTTCAGTGGGACTTTCATTTGTCGTATCTGTTTCCTCTAACCCCAGTGTTTCTTTGGGTACTCAAGCACATCAAGGTTCAATGGGTGACGGTATTCCTAGTGGCTCCGCACTGGCCTTACAAGTCGTGGTACGAAGACATTCTCAAAAAATGTAAGCAGGACTCAAGTGGCATCTTCCACTTCATCCAGACCTGCTACAATAAGGTCCATTTCTACATG
Organism: Pseudophryne corroboree; assembly: GCF_028390025.1. Classification (NCBI taxonomy): domain Eukaryota; kingdom Metazoa; phylum Chordata; class Amphibia; order Anura; family Myobatrachidae; genus Pseudophryne; species Pseudophryne corroboree. The sequence continues at coordinate 192,857,191 of NC_086450.1, read as the reverse complement.
AGGCCCTTCCTCGGTTGGCTTTAATGGCCTGTCTTTTGAAACTTAGTATTTGAAAGCTAATTGTTTTCTCCTTCTTCTCCTTTGATAGTCTATACCTTGTTGCATCTATACCTTGTTGCAAGCCTGGAAACAATGACCTTGTGGTGTGAACAAAGAAGGGTTCATCCAAGTTTCACCACTCTTGGTTTTCAGCTTTCTTTCAGAGAGGTTTGGAAGCTGGTTTAAAACTTTGTTATTGGAAAGTACAGATTACGGCCCTGTCATTTTATTTCCAACAGTTTTTTTCGGCTCTTCTTCCAGAGATTTGAACCTTTTAACAGAGTGTGGTGAATATTCAACCACCATTTCATTCACCGGTAGCATCTGTTCCTATTGGCTCTCAAGCAGTCTCCATTTGAGCTGTTACATTTGGATCTTCAATTAGTTACTTGGAAACTGATCTTCCTTATGGGTTTTGCCTCAGCTCGGTATGTTTCTGAGTTAGGAGCTTTGTCTTGCAAGTAGCCTTTTCTCATCTTTCATGATGATGAAGTGGTTCTCCGTACAGTTCCTACGTTCCAGACGAAAGTTGTTTTGGCCTTAATTTCCACCAAGAAATAGTTTTTCTGGTTTTTCCTCATTCATCAACTTTCTTGGACCGGATGATCTCGCTCAGAGCTCTGCGAATTTACTTTTGCAAGACTTCTTCTGTCTGCCGCACAGATTCTCTGCTTGTTCTTTACAATGCACATAAATGCAGTTGATCAGCTACAAAGCAGACCACTGTGCATTGTGCCTGCTCAGTCATCACGTATTCTAGTGAGGGGTGACCGGCACACCACACCAGGTGTCAGCGCATCCCACTGGGGTGGTGGCAAATGCCTGGGCAGAGTTATATAGGGCTTCAGTGGAATAAGTCTGTCGTGCAGCTTCTTGATTCTCTGTCCAGACGTTTCAGGCCTTTGCCTCCGGTGACACTCCGTTTGAGTGTACTTTGAGTAAGGTTCAGGGAACCTGAGCGTTCCCTCCCCTAGAGGTGGCTGTTGAACGTCCCATGGTCCAGTGTCCCCCAGCCTTGCTGCAAGAGAAAATAGGCTTTTTGCTCACTTACCATTGAATCCTTTTCTCTTAAGCAGGCTGGGGGACACTGCATTCCCTCCCTCATGTTCAGTCATGCAAAGTTTTGGTTCTTGATCATGTTTTCCCTACTGGTTTGTTTATTGTTATAACCGTTTCACTGGATTACTGCTACTCCTTTCTGGACTCTTTAAAGAAGTACTGGCATTATGGGGTTGCAGGAGGAAGTAGCTTAGATTTTAAAGTTACAGTAGTTTAAGTGCCTAGCTCCAGCCCAGCCTTCAATCCAACAGTCCAGTGTCCCCAGCCTGCTTAAGGGAAAAGGATTCAACGGTAAGTAACCAAAAATCCCATTATTTGAAGACTTCAATTATACTGTATATTACCAAAATAGACTACTTACAAAGGAAAAAAAGCACATTTAAATGTAGAAAAAGAAGATGTAAGGGGCCTGATTCAGAGCTGGACACAGTGTTAATGCTGCCCGCAGTTGGCCAATTTTGTTAGTATGCGCATGCATCTGAGTGGTACCGCACGTGTCTAGATTGTTACCACACAGAGACAAACTACAGAAATGGATGCAAAGTCAGTGGATTTTAGTGAGCGTTCCTGGGAGGTGTTGCTGACAGCAGCTGGGTCCAAAGACACACAGCCTCTCACACAGGAAGCCATACTCAGAGAAACTGCCCCTGCCATGGGGAAGGTGCAAGTTTCAGTGGTGCATGTAAAGATGCTCCGAGACAGAAAAGCACCGTCTCCAGACGCTGAAAGCAGGCATCTCCGTTTAGATGGAATTGGCCACAGCATTAGCATAAGACGCAGATGTCGCACAAAACTGTTAGATAAGTATCTAGAGTTATTGGAATCCACACAGCGAACCGCTATTTTACAACAGTTTGGAAACTCAAACAGATATCTCTAGAGAAATACCAGGGATAGCGGATGAGGATATAAATTTTGATTTATTTGTTCCTACCTTTACTGTATATTTTATTTTACATTTCTTTTTATTCATATATACAGGTTGAGTATCCCTTATCCAAAATGCTTGGGACCAGAAGTATTTTGGATATTGGATTTTTACGTATTTTGGAATAATTGCATACCATAATGAGATATCATGGCGATGGGACCCAAGTCTAAGCACACAATTCATTTATCTTTCATATACACCTTATACACACAGCCTGAAGATCATTTAATACAATAATTTTAATAACTTTGTGTATTAAATTAAACAAAGTTTGTGTACATTGAGCCATCAGAAATCAAAGGTTTCACTATCTCACTATCACTCAATAAATTCTGTATTTCGGAATATTCCATATTTCGGAATATTTGGATATGGGATACTCAACCTGTATTTGTGATTATTGTACATTAATGTACAATATTCTAACATATCATATTTGACATATTTTAAACCACCTGTGACTTTCTCATTGCTACATCTAAATGTTTCAATATAGAGCCTGATTCAGATGTGAACACAGAAGCGTCTACACCTACTGGTGGTTGCCAGTCTGTGACTCTATGCAAATGCTGCTACAAAGTTCTTCCCTTGTGCATGAGTGCGCCAACTGGTGCGAGTTTAGATGCCACCATCAGTCCAACCATCAAAACTATCCCCAAGCCCTACGGCAGGTGCAGTTTCTCAGAGCTAGTATGGCCTAATATGTCAGCGATTGAGCTTTTGTGTGTATGCGGCATTCCCATAACACGCCCATCAGATGGGCCAACTCTGTGTGTGCGCTGTGTGTATAACACAGCTCCCAGTAACCACTAGGAAAGCCCATCACTTTTCTAAAACATTTGTGATACCATGCGTTTCAATCACAACAGCACCTTTATCAGTAATGCATAGAAGTTGTGTCCGGGGTCTTACCGGAATGCTGGGGCCGCGGGGCGGGCTTCACGGGCGGCTGGGCAGCGGCGGTGGAGGGCTGCGGCGCTGGGTTCAGGGGTACAGGCAGCGGTAATGTCGCTGAGGGGGTCCGCTCGTGGCGGCGGGACGCCGCTGCAGCGGCTCCCTCTCGCTAAACCGTTGCCTAGGCGACCAGGGGCAGTGAGCAGCATGTTGTCAGAAAAGGTCTGCATTACTGGGCGTCGCCATGTTGGAGAACAAGTCTCTGGCATAATTCTTGTTCCTAGTTTTCCAGTCAATCCAGGGAGACTTCTTCCTATAAAAGGGGGCTGGTTTAGGACAGGGACGCCAGTGCTTCAAGTTAGGTGTTGTAGGTGCTTTAGCCTGTGCTCCCAGGATTCCTGCTGTATTCTGGTACTTCTAACCCTGCTTTGCCAGTTCTCAGTTGCTGCTCCAGTCTTGCCGTCCCTAGCCTGCTGCTGCCCGTGGAGACGCTCTTGGAAAACCCGGTTCAGTAAGACCCCTTGGGCACGGACGACCCCGGGTCTCTTGCCTCGTCCTCCAAGCCACAGTCCGCAGATTCTTGCTTCCAGCCAAGTCCTCGAACCACCGTTCACAGTCCTCAGCTAGTTATCTCCAGCTTCATCTTTCAAGCCACAGTCTACAGTTCTCAGTCTCCAGTCACGGCCCAAACTACCATCCACAGTTCTCAGCTCCTCTACCGCAGTCTCATCTTATAAGTCACAGTCCACGGTTCTTGTCTTCAGCCTCATTTTTTACCCTCACTCACAGTTTCGCAGTTCTTTGTCTACGACCACGTTCTCAAGTCACCGTTCACCAACCTCAGTTCTTTACCTCGGCTCTGTACATAATAAATACTTTCCATTGACTCTCAAACCCCGCCTACGTCCTTCATTGCTCCGTGTCCCATGCGAAGGAACTATATCCAACCCCCTCATCTTGTTCTTCCACAGCCTGCTACCTCCTTGGGCAAATCTCAGCTGCCGGATCCCCAAACTTTGCTAGACGTGACATATTCACAAATGTGCAGTAGCAAAAAAAAAAAAAAAAAGAAAAAATAGGATTTTAATTACCTACCGGTAAATCCTTTTCTTGTAGTCTGTAGAGGATGCTGGGGTTCCATTTAGTACCATGGGTTATATACGGGTCGACTAGGAGCCATGAGCACTTTAAGAAATTGATAGTGTGGGATGGCTCCTCCCTCTATGCCCCTCCTACCAGACTCAGTTTTGGAAACTGTGCCCGAGGAGATGGACATACTTTGAGAGAAGGATAGATAAGGATAGTGGTGAGATTGCAAACCAGCACAAACAACAAGAGGAAAGCCAAGCTAACCAAACTTGAAACAGGAACAGCAACTGCTGAACCAACATTACTTAACCAAGTAATATTGCAGGAAGAACGAAGCACTGGGCGGCGCTCAGTATCCTCTACGGACTACGAGAAAAGGATTTACCAGTAGGTAATTAAAATCCTATTTTCTCTTACAGCCTAGAGCAGTGATTTTCAACCTTTTTCAATTGGCGGCACACCAGCCAAGATCTTAAAATTGCCCCAAAGCACACCACCAGTAACCCCCCCCCAAAAAAAACGACAAAAAAACAAAAACAAACAGACCAAAAACCCACACACATTGGCCACCACGGGGATAAAACACACACACATTGGTCCCTGCAGTAATTGAACACATTGCCTCCCTCCCCACAGTAATGCCACACACCAGCCCCCCATAGTACTACCATACACCTGCCCCCATAGTAATGCTACACACCTGCACCCCCCCCCCCCCCCAGTAATTCCACACATTGCCTGCCCACCACCCACTGTAATTACACAGATTAATATATATTTTTCTCATACGTCCTAGAGGATGCTGGGGTCCACTTCATGACCATGTGGTATAGACAGTTCCGCAGGAGCAATGGGCACTCTTAAGACTTTTCAATGGGTGTGAACTGGCTCCTCCCTCTATGCCCCTTCTCCAGACCTCAGTTTTAGAAATGTGCCAAGGCAGACTGGATGCACTCTGAGGAGCTCTACTGAGTTTCTCTGAAAAGACTTATGTTAGGTTTTTTATTTTCAGGGAGAACTGCTGGCAACAGACTCCCTGCTTCGTGGGACTGAGAGGGCAGAAGTAGGAACCAACTTCCTAAAGAGTTTCATGGCTCTGCTTCTGGCTGACAGGACACCATTAGCTCCCGAAGGGAACTGAACGCTAGCCATGCCTAGATGCTCACTCCCACAGCACGCCGTCACCCCCCTCACAGAGCCAGAAGTCAGAAGACAGGTGAGTGTTAGAAGACAGATCTTCAATCAAGAAAGTGATGGCTAAAGGTACCGCGTGGCTTGCGGGAGCGCAGCGCGCCATGTTGCCCACACATACACAGGCACTGCAGGGTGCAGGGCGCGGGGGGGGGGGGCACCCAGGGCAGCATGAAACCTATGGAAACTGGCATAAATAAGGGGCACAGTTCTACCCCCGCCAGTATAAAAAATTACCTCATAAAAGCTGAGGAGAAACACACCATTGAAGAGTGGAGCTTCCTCCTCAGTCAGCCAGCGCACTGCTCAGCGCAATTTTTTCTCTCTCCTCAGGCTGCAGAGACAACGCTGGTCCTCCTCCACTACTGAACAAGTATCAGGGTGCAAAACAGGGGGGGCCACAGTGAATTTGGTGCTATATAATTGTGTGATTAACATTATAAAAGTGCTGAATGTCAGTGGGCATTTTGTGTTCACAGACATTGTGTTACTGGCGCTGGGTTGTGAGCTGGCAAATCCGATCTGTGTCCCTCTGACAGATTTTACTGTAGGTCTGTCCCCTATAAATTCCGGAGTGTCTGTGGTGTGGTTCTGCATGTGTGTGACATGTCTGTGGCAGGGAACTCTGTGGAGACATGCTAGGGACACAGAGGTGTAATATGACACCAAGAGCCTGACTGGGTGAAAGGTTACATGATAGTGTGAATCATATCCATAAGAGGTTGGACTGAATCTCATACAGAAAATGAAAAATTCTGTTGAAGATGTGATTTTTAATAGTTCTGCCTTTCATCCTCAGGGACCTTTCTGGGTCACATACAAATTTGCACAAGTAGTACAAACTGATACCGACACGGACTCTGATTCCTGTGTCGACACTAGTGATTCCAGGGGAATAGGTCCTAAGTTAGCAAAAAAGCATTCAAAACATGTTTTAGCTATAAAGGAGGTGTTAGAAGTTACGAAGCCCCTCTTTTACCACAAGGAGAGGGTTTACTTTAGTAAAGAAGTAATGTAATTTTCCCTCCACCTCAGGTCTGATTTAACCTGAAAAGAAATGTCAGATTCCCAAAAGGAATTCAGGCAGCTTACCTTTTTCCAAAAAAGGTGAGAGTCACCGCGCATTTTAGACAGGGCCCTGTCATAAAAGAAAAAAAGGTGTTTCTCACTGCGCCTGGAATGGCTTCACTTAAGGAGCCGACAGACCGCAAGTGAGTGAGGTGATTTATTGATGTGGCCAATGGGACACTACTCAGGCCTACCATTGTCTGTGAGTGGGTGAGTAGTGCTATTGAAAAGTGGTCAGAAAACTTGTCATTAGACATTGACACAATAGATGGAGACGAGATGACCTAACGTTAGGAGTATATCAAAGATGCTGCTGCGTACGTACTAGAATCCATGAAATATATTGGTTTCTTGGGATCAAGAACCGCTACCATGGCAGTATCGTCTCGGAGGGCGTTGTGGATTCGCCACTGGAATGCTGATGCAGATTCCAAAATAAAATATGGAGGCTCTCCCGTATAAAGGTGAGGCCTTGTTTGGTGATGGGCTAGATGCGTTAGTCTCGCCGGCTACCGCAGATAAGTCGACATTCTTGCCTTATGCTCCTACACCGGCGAAAAAGACACATCACTCTCACATACAGTCCTTTCGGCCCAACAAATACAAAAAGGCCAAAGGTCTCCCCTTTTTGTGCAGGTAGGGGAAGGGGAAAAGGAAAGAAATCCGCAGCGTCTCCCAGATCGCAGGAGCAGAAGTCCACCCCTGCTTCTGCCAAATCTGCAGCATAACGCTGGGGCTCCCTTGCGGGAGTCTGCTCGGGTGGGAGCAGGTCTGAAACTTTTCAGCCAAATCTGGATTCAATCTGGCTTGGACCAATGGGTCTTACAAATAGTGTCCCATGGGTACAAACTAGAGTTTCAAGACGTCCCCCAATGCCGATTTTTCAAATCGACCTTGCCAGCTTCTCTTCCGGGAAGAGAGGCAGTAACAACGGCAATTCAAAAATTATGTCAGGATCAGGTCATTGTCCTGGTACCCTTGGCACAGTAAGGAGAAGGTTTTTTATTCAAGCCTCTTCATAGTTCCGAAGCCGGACTGCTCGGTCAGACCGATTTTAAACCTGAAAAATCTGAATCTCTACCTGAAAAGGTTCAAGTTCAAGATGGAATCCCTTGAGTAGTGATTTCCAGTCTGGAAGAGGGGGACTTCATGGTGTCAGTAGACATAAAAGATGCTTACTTGCATGTTCCCATTTATCCTCCTCACCAAGCTTATCTGAGATTTGCAGTACAGGATTGCCATTACCAGTTTCAGACGTTGCCGTTCGGACTCTCCACGGCACCGAGGCTATTCACCAAGGTGATGGCGGAGATGATGGTCCTCCTTCGTTAAAAAGGAGTCAATATAATTCCTTATCTGGACGATCTCCTGATAAAAGCAAGATCCAGGGAACAGTTGGTGCAGAACATCACACTCTCCCTGTCAATATTCCAACAACACGGTTGGATCATGAATTTTCCAAAGACGCAGTTGAAACCGACGACAAGATTGTCCTTTTTAGGGATGATTCTGGACACAGAAGTACGGAGAGTATTTCTTCCAGTGGAAAAGGCTCTGGAAATCCAAAACATGGTCAAACAAATATTGAAACCAACAAGCGTGTCAATCCATCAATGCATTCGGTTGTTGGGGAAAATGGTAGCGGCCTACGAGGCCATACAGTTTGGCCGATTTCATGCCAGAGTATTCCAGTGGGACCTGTTGGACAAGTGGTCCGGATCCCTCCTACACATACACCGGAAAATAATCCTGTCCCCCAAAGCCAGGATTTCGCTCCTGTGGTGGCTACTCAGTTCTCACCTACTAGAGGGACGCAGGTTTGGGATTCACGACTGGGTCCTAATAACCACGGATGCAAGTCTCCGAGGCTGGAAAACTGTCACACAGGGGGAAAGCTTCCAAGGGAAATGGTCAAGTCAGGAAGCCTGCCTTCACATAAACGTTCTGGAATTGAGAGCCATTTACAACGGCCTTCTACAAGCGGTACATCTTCTTCAAGATCCTGTGCAGATCCAGTCGGACAATGTAACAGCAGTCGTGTACATAAACAGGCAAGGCGGAACGAAAAGCAGAGCGGCAATGGCAGAGGTGACAAGGATTCTCCTCTGGGCAGAAAGACATGTTAGAGCTCTGTCAGCAATATTCATTCCGGGAGTGGACAACTGGGAAGAAGACTTCCTCAGCAGACACGATCTCCATCCAGGAGAGTGAGGCCTCCACCAAGAAGTCTTCGCAGAGGTGACGAGTCTTTGGGGAGTTCCTCAAGTAGACATGATGGCATCTCGTCTAAACAAGAAGCTTCAGAGATATTGTTCCAGGTCGAGAGACCCTCAAGCAATAGCAGTGGATACACTGGTGACTCAGTGGGTGTTTCGGTCGGTACATGTTTTCCCTCCACTTCCACTGATTCCAAAAGTTCTCAAAATAATAATAAGAACAAGAGTTTGAGCAATCTTCATTGCCCCAGACTGGCCAAGGAGGGCTTGGTATCCAGATCTTCAGGAGTTGCTCATAGAAGATCCTCGGCCTCTTCCTCCTTGAGAGGACCTACTACAGCAGGGGCCGTGTGTGTATCAAGACTTACCGCGGCTACATTTGACGGCATGGCTGTTGAGCGTCGAATCCTAGCCCGAAAGGGTATTCCCAAGGAAGTCACCCCCACTCTTATTCAGGCCAGGAAAGGAGTAACGTCTAAACATTACCACTGTATTTGAAGAAAATATGTGTCTTGGTGTGAATCCAAGAAGGCTCCTACGGAAGAGTTTGAGTTGGGACGTTTTCTCCATTTTCTGCAGGCTGGTGTGGATTACGGGCCTTAGATTGGGGTCAATCAAGGTCCAGATTTCGGCCTTATCAGTTTTCTTTCAAAAACAATTGGCCTCCTTTCCAGAAGTTCAGATGTTCGTGAAAGGGGATCTGCACATCCAGCCTCCATTTGTGCCTCCCGTGGCACCATGGGACCTTAATGTGGTGTTAAAGTTCCTTCAATGGGTTGGTTTGAGCCTCTACAAGAAATAGAGTTGAAGTTTCTCACTTGGAAAGTGGTGATGCTTTTGGCGTTGGCATCCGCAAGGCGGGTGTCTGAATTGGGGGCCTTGTCCCACAAGAGCCCTTACCTGATCTTCCATGAAGATAGGGCAGAGTTGAGAACTCGTCAACATTTTCTTCCAAAGGCGGTTTCCTCTTTCCACATAAACCAACCTATTGTGGTGCCAGTTGCTACTGACACGTTCGCTGAGTCAAAGTCTCTAGATGTGGTTAGAGCTTTGAAGAGTTATGTCGCAAGAACAGCTCGAATACGGAAAACGGAGGTTTTGTTTGTCCTGTATGCTCCCAACAAGATTGGGTGTCCTGCTTCCAAGCAGACTATTGAGTGCTGGATCAGAGGTACGATTCAGCAATCTCATTCTATGGCTGGATTGCCGTTACCGATGTCGGTGAAGGCCCATTCCACTAGTAAGGTGGGCTTCTCCTGGGCGGCTGCCCAGGGGGTCTCGGCATTACAACTTTGCCGAGCAGCTACTTGGTCAGTGTCAAACACATTTGCAAAATTCTACACGTTTGACACCTTGGCCGATGAGGACCTCAAGTTCGGTCAATCGGTGCTGCAGGGTCATCCGCACTCTCCCGCCCGTACTGGAGCTTTGGTATAAACCCCATGGTCATGAAGTGAACCCCAGCATCCTCTAGGATGTATGAGAAAACAGGATTTTGATACCTACCGGGAAATCCTTTTCTCCTAGTCCGTAGAGGATGCTGGGTGCCCGTCCCAGTGCGTACTTTACCTGCAGTTTTGTTATTAGAGTTACATAAGTTGTGTTATATTAGTTTCAGCATGTTGCTGTAATTGGTTCATGCCTGTTGGCATGTGTTCTGTTGAATGCCATGTTGTGCGGCATGGTTGAGGTGTGAGCTGGTATGTATCTCACCACTAGTTTAAAGTAAATCCTTTCCTCGAAATGTCCATCTCCCTGGGTACAGTTCCTATAACTGAGGTCTGGAGGAGGGGCATAGAGGGAGGAGCCAGTTCACACCCATTGAAAAGTCTTAAAGAGTGCCCATGGCTCCTGCGGAACCGTCTATACCCCATGGTCATGAAGTGGACGCCAGCATCCTCTACGAACTAGGAGAAAAGGATTTACCGGTAGGTATCAAAATCCTGTTTTTTTAATATATATATATATATATATATATATATATACAGTACCTGTACAAAGGGAACCTGGAATATTTCCCTCTCAGTGGGGAGAAGTGAGGAGTGCTGGAAGCAGGAGGCATGGAGCAAGGAGCAGCAGTGGGCAGGCAGACATGAATGTGACGGCCCGGGTAGCATAGCACTGCACTTCCGTGAGAGCAGCCTACCCGTGCACTGGTTACTAATGGCGGCGGCAGGCATCTCTGGTTGGCGGCAGTGGTGGTTACTAATGGTGGCTGGTTACTAATGGTGGCTGAAGACATCTGTGTCCGGTGGCAGCGGCGGGTTTTTAATGGCGGCGGAAGGGATCTCTGGCCGGCGGCAGCGGCGGGTCTCTGGTGGGTGGTGACGGACATCACGGGTGGCCGATGGCGGCACACCTGGCAGTCCCTCTCAGCACACCTGTTGAAAAACACTGTCCTAGAGGATACTGTGGTCCATTTAGTACCATGGGGATGTACTAAAGCTCCCAAACCGGGTGGGAGAGTGCTGAGGTTCCTGCAGAACTGATGGACCAACTGAAGGTCCTCAGAGGCTAAAGTATCGAACGTGTAGAACTTAGCAAACGTGTTCGAACCTGACCAAGTAACTGTTCGGCAGAGCTGTAAAGCCGAGACACCCCGGGCAGCTGCCCAGGAAGAACCCACCGACCTAGTAGAGTAGGCCTGTACAGATTTTGGACATGGCAAACCTGCCGTGGAATGAGCATGCTGGATAATAAGCCTGATCCAGCGTGCAATAGACTGCTTTGAAGGAGGACTCCCAATCTTATTAGGATCATAAAGAACAAAAATCGAGTCCGTTCGCCTGTGACGAGCTGTTCTCTTCACATACACCTTCAAAGTCCTCACAACATCCAAAGACTTTGAAGTAACAGAAGGGTCGGTGACACCCGGAACCACAATAGCTTGGTTGATGTGAAACGCAGACACCACTTTAGGAAGAAATTGTGGACGAGTTCCGAGTTCAGCACTATCCTCATGGAAAATTAAATAGGGACTTTTATGAGACAAAGCCCCCAATTCCGACACACATCTTGCTGAAGCCAAGACCAACAGTGTGACAGTCTTCCACATAAGATATGTTATGACCACCTCCTGTAACGGTTCAAACCAGTCCTATTGTAGGAACTGCAGCACCATGTTGAGATCCCAAGGTGCCGTGGGAGTCACATAGGGAGGTTGGATGTGCAGAACACCTTTCAAGAATGTCTGGACCTCAGGGAGAGAAGCCAGGTGTCTGTGAAAGAAAATGGACAAAGCCGAATCTGGACTTTTAGGGAGCCCAGACGCAGGCCCACATCCACACCTGCCTGCAGAAAAAGCAAGAAACGTCCCATATGAAATTCCACCGCAGAATATTTTCTGCCCTCACTTCCAAATACGATGGTAATGCTTAGACGTTACCCGCTTCCCGGTTTGGAACATAGTCAGGTTTGAGCTTCTTGTTGAGCCGAGAGGCCATCATGTCAATCTATAGACATCCCCATCAACTTGTCAAGCACCTGAACACCTCTGGGTGAAGGCCCCACTCCCCCGGGTACAGGTCGTCACTGCTCAGGAAGTCTACTTCCCAGTTGTCTACTCCTGAAATGAAGACCGCTGACAATGCCACAGCATTTCTTTCTTCCCAGAGGAGAATTCTTAACACCTCTGAAACTGCTCTTCATTCTGCCCTGTCAGGTTATGTAGGTCACTGCCGTTACATTGTCTGACTGGACCGGAATGGCTCGATCTTGAAGAAGATGTGAGGCCTGCAGAAGGGCGTTGTATAAGGCCCCGAGTTCCAGAATGTTGATTGGAAGGACGACTTCCTGACTTGACCATCTTCCTTGAAACTGCACCCCCTGAGTGACTGCTCCCCAACCTCTGAGTCTTGCGTCTTGTGGTTAACAGAATCCAGTTCCGAATTCCGAAACTCCGACGAGGTGTGAAGTCTGTAGACACCACAGAAGGAAGATCCTCTGGTGCATATGAAGATGTGATCCAGACCATTTGTCCAACAGATCTAGCTGGAGGGTCTTGCGGGAAACCTTCCGTATTGAAGAGTGTCGTAAGAGGCCACCATGTTCCCCAGAAGGCGAATGCACAGATGCACTGACACCCGGATTGGCTTCAGGATGTCCCGAACCAGCGACTGGATCACTAATGTCTTTTCCAATGGAAGGAACACTTTCTCTGTGTCCAGAATCATTCCCAGGAATGGGATCCTCCTTGTCAGCCCTAGGTGAGATTTTGGAAGGTTCAGAATCCACCCGTGATCCTGGAGGAGTTTGGTTGAGAGACCAATGGTGTCCAGAAACCTTTCCCTGGATGGTGCCCTGTCTGCGGAGTAGAAACAACTTCTCTGCCATCACTTTGGTGAACACCCTCGGTGCCGTGGGGAGACCAAAGGGCAGGGCCTGGAACTGGTAGTAACTATCCTGCAGTGCAAACCGTAGGTAGGCCTGATGAGGCGGCCAGATCGGAATGTGAAGGTACGCATCCTTAATATCCAGAGGCACTAGGAATTCCCCCTCCTCCAGACCTGAGATTCCCGCTCTCAGAGACTCCATCTTGAATTTGAATACTAGCAAATACAGTTCAAAGACTTGAGGTTCAGAATCGGCCTTACCGAACCGTCTGGTTCCGGTACTATGTTGGAATAGTACCCCTTGTTGAGCAGATGAGGTGGAACTGGAACAATGACCAAAGTCTGTACCAGTTTTAGGATGGCATACTGTAAAGTTATACTTGCCTTTTGTGAAACTGGCAAGCCTGATTTGAAGAATCTGTGAGGTGGGAGCTTTTGGAACTACAATCTGTAGCCCTGGGAAATAAGATCTAAGACCCAGGGATCCTGTCACGAACTTGACCAGGTCTGACTGAAGAATTGTAGTCGGGCTCCCACCTGACAGCCTTCCAGGTATTACGGTCCACCGTCAGGCTGAAGTCTGTGAAGAATCAGAGCCTGGGCTCTGTTCCTGAGCACCTGCAGTTGCTGGCTTGTGTGGTTTACCTCTTGCGCTGCTGGAGGACGTAGAAGCAACTCTGGATTTGCCCTTGAACTTGGGAGTCCAAAAGGACTGTAACTGAGAAGCTGAATAAGTCTTCTTGGTTGGGGGAGCGGCGGAAGGAAGATACGTAGACTTACCCGCAGTAGCTGTGGAGATCCATTTGTCTAGTTCATCTTTAAACAAGTCCTCTCCTGTGAATGGTAGGACTTCCACGCCTTCCCTGGAGTCCGCGTCAGCAGTCCACTGGCGTAGCCACAAGCCCCTGCGTGCCGACACTGCCATAGCAGTGGTGTGTGCGTTAAGCAAGTCTATCTATTTTATGTCTTCTACCATAAAGTTCAGAGTCCTGTATATGCTGCAGGAGTAAAACAGCATCCCCCCTAGACAAGGAATCTAACCTCTCAATTAGGTTACCTGACCGTTCTGCAATGGCTTTTATGATCCACGCACATGCAATAGTGAGTCTTTGGGCCACCCCAGCAGCTGTGTATATAGACTTGAGTGTGTTCTCAATCTTGTGGTCAGCCGCATCCTTTAAGGAGGCTGCCCCCGGGACCAGTAAGACTAACTTACGTTACAATCTAGATACCGATGCGTCAACAATCAGTGGGTTTTCCCATTTTTTCCTATCGTCCTGAGGAAAAGGGAAGGATATCAGTAACCTATTAGGGATCTGAAACTTCTTGTCAGGATTAACCTAGGTTTCTTCAAATAGGGAATTGAATTCCTTAGATGAAGGGAAAGTAGCAGAGAATTTATTTTTCACATTAAAATAGGATTCTCATCATCCTCTGACATCTTATCAGGAATGTGCAGGACATCCCTAATAGCTTCTATCAGGGCCTGTATTCCCTGTGACAAAGCTGCATCCCCCCTTCCCGAGTCCACCTCACCCTCCTCTGGGTCTTATACATCATTATCATCGGTATTAGCCTGCATGATTTGGGGCTAGAGTGCGCTTCTGTGGACAAATGGCAGGGGTCTGAGATGCAGGAATGACCACTGAATCTCTATTCATCAGGTCATCAACAGATTGCCTTAAGGATTGCGTCTCCTTCTCATTTTGGGATAATTTATTAAAAATATTTGAAATCATCCCTTTTAATGAATCTAACTATACTGGTTCAGATCCACTAGCCTGAGAATGTAATGTGTACTATCCTGAGTACACGGCAGTGAGCCCCCAGATTGAGAGAAACACTCTGCTGTGCATGAAACACACTCCTTTGACATAGTAAATGTAAAAGAACACACACACATACAGTGATGAATAGGTTACAAGCACAGTTAACCCACACAGAGCCCCCTAGGGAGACACAGAGTATGATGAAGCCAGCCACACAGCACAATTATAGCTAATTATATTGTAACTGGGTCGCCAACTAAGCATTTTTTAATAAAGGCTCAGTATTCTAATACTGCTCCCCTCCTTTGCTATGACCCCCTGGTACCGCTGAGGTAAGCTGGAGTCCTTCTGGAGGGGCTGCGCTTCCCTGCAAGTCTGTTTGTGTATAGCTGCAGAGGGAAAATGGCGCTGGTGAGCTGCTGGATCCGCTCATAGTGAAGCCCTGCCCCCATAATAGTGCACGGTCTTCCCGGTTTTTTATACTGGCTGAGGTATGTTTGTTGCTTAACAGTGGGTTAGAACCCTGTAAGCTAGTTTGCCAATGTGGGTATTTCATTAGTGGCTCAGCACGCCCCTCACAGCAGGCACACACACCGCATGTCATCCTGAGCCCTGGAGCGCAACCTGCATGTCAGCGCTGTGCTTCATACCCTTATGCCGCCATTGAAGCCGGTGACCTGCTAACCGGGACACCGGCCGCCTACTCACCTCCCTTTTGTCTTCTGGCTCTGTTAGGGGTGGCAGCGTGCTGCGGGTCTGTACGCATGCCATGGTGGGGCTTGTGAATAGGACCCTCAGGAGCACAGTGTCCTGTCAGCGGGGAATGGGACCATTAACCCTGGAGGAGGAGGTTGGGCCATGTCCACCCCCCCCCCCCCCCCCCCAAGTCCCACGACTCAGACAGGCTGTTTCCAAATAGCGCTGTCTGAAAACAACAAACGTCAAAATAAATGTAGAATACTCTTCAGGAGCTTCCATAAGCATGACTGGCTCCTCCGGGCACATTTTCTGAACTGAATCTGGTAGGAGGGGCATAGAGGGAGGAGCCAGCCCACACTATCAATTTCGTAAAGTGCCTATGTTTCCTAGTGGACCAGTCTATACCCCATGGTACTAAATGGACCCCAGTATCCTCTAGGACGTAAGAGAAATGTAAATTATATAAAAATGATTCTAGGATATATAATGCTTATAAAATAAATACATAGAATACATAATCCTTATAAAATATACAAACTATATATAGGGGTTTAGATAACAGCCTGCAAGATTCAGGATCTGGACAGATTCCGGCAGGTCTGGACGTATTTATAAAGCAGCAATCATTTAAAAGGCAGAACGAACCTTAAAATACACCCAGCCTAACCGGAATCTCACAGGCTGTTGCATAACCCCCATACTGCTATAAGCCATCTGAACTGGTATGAAATTGAAGTCAAATTGTGAATATTTTTCTGGCAGTGGGATCGGCTTGTACTGAGTGCATATGTAAACCAAAACTAGATAATGTCAACATTATCCAAATATCACAGCTTGAACATATAATCATCGAAAACTGCATACCTCATTTACACACACATACATACCTCCCAACATGACCCTCTCCACATGGCTGTTTCTAGCCAATTTGGCTCCCAGTGCGAGATTTCAAAATGCGCCCCCTTTTTCCCCCCCCACTGACATAAAAAAAATGCCCCCCCCCTAGATATAAAAAGAAAAAGCATGGGTGCGCGCTCCCGGCAAGGGTGTGTGGCCTCATTAAAATGGGTGTGGTCTCATTAAAATGGACGTGGCCTCATCTGATCTCATCATCACGGCCACCACAGAAAAAAAAAGTCCCCATTTTACACAGTACGGCAGGCAAGAGTCCCCATTTTACACATTACAGCAGGCACGTATCCCCATTTTACACATTGCGTCAGGCACGTGTCCCCATTTTACACATTACTCAGGCAAGTCCCCATTTTACACAGTACGGCAGGCAAGAGTCCCAATTTTATACAGTACGGCAGGCAACAGTCCCCATTTTACACAGTACGGCAGGCAAGAGTCCCCATTTTACACATTGCGGCAGGCATGTGTCCCCATTTTACACATTACTCAGGCAAGTCCCCATTTTACACAGTACGGCAGGCAAGAGTCCCAATTTTATACAGTACGGCAGGCAAGAGTCCCCATTTTACACAGTACGGCAGGCAAGAGTCCCCATTTTATACAGTACGGCAGGCAAGTGTCCGCATTTTACACATTACGCAGGCATGAGTCCCCATTTTACACAGTATGGCAGGCACGTGTCCCCATTTTACACATTGCGGCAGGCACATGTCCCCATTTTACACATTACGGCAGGCACTTGTCCCCATTTTACACAGTACGGTATGCAAGAGTCCCCATTTTACACAGTACGGCAGGCAAGAGTCCCCATTTTACACAGTACGGCAGGCACGTGTCCCCATTTTACACAGTACGGCAGGCAAGAGTCCCCATTTTACATAGTACGGCAGGCAAGAGTCCCCATTTTATACAGTATGACATTCAAGTGTCCCCATTTTACACATTACGGCAGGCAAGAGTCCCCATTTTACACAGTACGGCAGGCAAGAGTCCCCATTTTACACAGTACGGCAGGCAAGTGTCACCATTTTACACAGTACGGCAGGCAAGTGTCAAGTGGGAGGGAAGGAAGGGAGAGGGAGGGGGGAGAGAGACTACTTACATATGAAGAGGATCTTCGCGCTCTTCGGCCCGCCTCTCCATCATCGTATCGGCCGCCTCCTCCTTCCAGCTTGGCTCCCCCTCCTCTTGTCATCGGTACTCCTGCTCGGGGGGCAGAGTTTCGCGGATTGATGTGATTGCGTCGTGACGTCACAATGCAACCGCGTCATTCCGCAAAACTCCGCCCCCCGAGCAGGAGTACTCAGGAAGAGAGAGGAGGGGGAAACGGGGACCCACCAAGTGCCGCTGCGGGCGCCCTGTGCGGGTGCACGGCTCGCCCGCCGCAAGAAACGGCACTGCCTCTCCAGGATAGACAGAATGCTCTGCTCCTGGACTTCCCTCTTAATTTATGATTGCCATCACCTGTGCTGAAACACCTTTCTTATTCAGTAACCTGTGCAAAACAGGTGCTGTCAATCAAAATTAAGAAAAAAGTCCAGAAGCAGAGCATTTTGTCCCTCCTGGAGAGGGCCATGTTGGGAGGTATACACATATGCAAAGTATTTCCTTATTGAAATTAGCAATCAAAAGAATTAGCATGAACAAAACACATTTTGGTCGGTACTTTGTATAATGTCTGAGCAACAGCCACTCATCTTCATGGAACTAATGGGGTAATTCAGACCTGATCGTAGCAGCAAATTTGTTAGCAGTTGAGCAAAACCATGGTGGTCATTCCGAGTTGATCGCTCGTTGCCGATTTTCGCAACGCAGCGATTAGGTGGAAAATGCGTACGCAGCGCGCATGCGCTCATTTATTTAACACAAAACTTAGTAGATTTGCTTGTGTTCGTGCGGCGCTTCAGTCGCACTGCTGATCGGTGAGTGATTGACAGGAAAGGGGCGTTTCTGGGTGGCAACTGAGCATTTTCCGGGAGTGTGCTAAAAAACGCAGGCGTGCCAGGGAAAAACGCAGGAGTGGCTGGAGAAATGGGAAGGGGGTGGGGGGTGGGGTGGTGTCTGGCCAAACGCAGGGTGTGTTTCTGACATCAAACCAGGAACTAAACGGACTGAGGTGATCGCTATCTAGGAGTAGGTCTGGAGCTACTCAGAAACTGCATGAAAATGTTTAGTAGCAATTTTGCTACTCTTTCGTTCGCAATTCTGCTAAGCTAAGATACACTCCCAGTAGGCGGCGGCTTAGCGTTTGCAATGCTGCTAAAAGCAGCTAGCGAGCGACCAACTCGGAATGAGGGCCCATGTGCACTGCAGGGGGGGGGGAGTTAGATTTGGGTGGGGTGTCTTCAAACTGAAAACTAAATTGCAGTGTAAAAATAACCCACCAAAATCTAACTCTCTCTGCAAACGTTACATCTGCCACACCTGCAGTGCACATGGGTGGTCATTCCCAGTTGATCGCTAGCTGCTTTCGTTCGCTGCGCAGTGATCAGGCAAATAATCGGCACTTCTGCGCAATGCGCACACGCGTCGTACTATTACAACGAACCAGTGGCGTAACTAGGCATTTTAGCGCTGTGTGCAAGAAACGGCATTGGCGCCCCCCATGTAGGCGCGTGAAAAATATATAGGGGCGTGGCTTCATGGGGAAGGGGCGTGGTCACAAAATAATACCAATTCATACTACGGTGCACAGTAGTCTCCATTATTCAAATTACGCTGCACAGTAGCACCACTACACCAGGTAGAGCCCGTTTTACACATTACGGCAGACAGCGTCCACCTTTTTACACATTACGGCAGACAGCGTCCCCTTTTACACATTACGGCAGACAGCGTCCCTTTTTACACATTACGGCAGACAGCGTCCTTTTTTTACACATTACGGCGGCAGAGTCCCTTTATTACACATTACGGCAGCAGAGTCCCCCATTTTATACATTACGGCAGCATTGTCCCCCATTTTATACAATATGGCAGCAGAGTAGGGGGGGGGGGACCAACACATATAGACTAACAGAGGTTTTAGGGACTTAGAAATAAGGAGAGACAGCAGACACAGCAGTCAGAGCCCACCCCCACCCCCCAATCCACCAGCCCAGCTACCTGTTTTTGTGGAGAGCTGTAGCCGCTCCCTGCCGGGGATTAGACACCACGATCTCTCATCCCCGGTGCTGCAGGTCTCAGAGAGAAGGGGCGGGGAGGAGAGGATCCCCCCTCCTCTTCTCATGCTGAAAAACTACCGTTATGCTGGCCACTGGACGCGGCCGTCTGACCAGCATGGACATCTAGAGAGCAGGGAGAGCAGGGAAAGTAGAAGCTGGCGGGTGCGGCAGCGTTCCTTTGCAGCAGCAGGCAGCGGCGTACGGCGGGAGTAAGTGTGTTCCATAGCAGCCGTGCAGGTGTGGTGCCAGATGGTGCGCTCTCAGTGCATTTGCGCTGTCGGCACACACCTAGTTACGGCACTGCAACGAACGATGTAGTTTCACACAAGGTCTAGCAAAGCTTTTAAGCCGCACTGCTGGCCGCAGAGTGATTGACAGGAAGAGGGCGTTTCTGGGTGTCAGCTGAGCGTTTTCAGGGAGTGTTCAGAAAAACGCAGGCGTGGCTGGGCGAATGCAGGGCGTGTTCGTGACGTCAAAACAGGAACTGAACAGTCTGAAGTGATCGCAAGCGCTGAGTAGGTCTGAAGCTACTCTGAAACTGCACAAAATTATTTTGTAGCCGCTCTGCGATCCTTTCGTTCGCACTTCTGCTAAGCTAAAATACACTCCCAGTGGGAGGCGGCATAGCGTTTGCACGGCTGCTAAAAACTGCTAGCGAGCGATCAACTCGGAATGACCACCATGGTTTTGCCCAACTGCTAACAAATTTGCTGCTACGATCAGGTCTGAATGACCCCCTAAGTGAGTGTTTATGAGTCTCTTCCAAACACCCATATTGAAACTCCTAGAAAAGACAGAGTATCTATGGGCCAGATTCAGAGGTGGATGCAAAGCTAATGGGGGTCATTCAGAGTTGTTCGCTCGTTATTTTTTTTTCGCAACGGAGCGATTAGTCGCGAATGCGCATGCGCAATGTCCGCAGTGCGACTGCGCCAAGTAAATTTGCTATGCAGTTAGGAATTTTACTCACGGTTTTTTCTTCGTTCTGGTGATCGTAATGTGATTGACAGGAAGTGGGTGTTTCTGGGCGGAAACAGGCCGTTTTATGGGAGTGTGTGAAAAAACGCTACCGTTTCTGGGAAAAACGCGGGAGTGGCTGAAGAAACAGAGGAGTGTCTGGGCGAACGCTGGGTGTGTTTGTGACGTTAAACCAGGAACGACAAGCACTGAACTGATCGCAGATGCCGAGTAAGTGTGGAGCTACTCAGAAACTGCTAAGAGGTGTGTAATCGCAATTTTGAGAATCTTTCGTTCGCAATTTTACCATGCTAAGATTCACTCCCAGTAGGCGGCGGCTTAGCGTGTGCAAAGCTGCTAAAAGCAGCTTGCGAGCGAACAACTCGGAATGAGGGCCAATCAGTGGCGGATCCAGGGGGGGGGGCACTCGGGCCCGTGCCCCCCCTGTCATTTGTGGCTTCCCCCCCCCGTCCCCCGTCCCCCCCCCCGCGGCGTCGGCGCCGCACAGGGAGATGACGGGCGCCCGCTGAGATTGTGTTACCAGCGGGCGCCCGTCTCCCTGCACAGCGGTAGCCGGAGGCAGGAGCTCAGTACTGAGCTCCGGCTTCCGGCGCTGTCACTGCGCCGTGCGCTATGGGAGAGACGTCAGTCATGACGTCTCTCTCATAGTACTGAGGAGAGGACGCCAGCCAGAAGGAGGACTGCAGCGGCGCGGGAACGGGGCTCGGTAAGTATTATGTTTTTTTCTTCCTTAATGCAGCGGGGGCATCTCCTGGGGGAAACTACGGGGGGACATTACTAGTGGGGGGGCACCAACAAGGGGCATTACTACTGGGGGGGGGGCATCAACAAGGGGCATTACTACTGAGGGGGGGCATTACTACTGGGGGCATTATAACTGGGGGCATCACTACTGGGGGGGCAGCTACTGGGGGCATTATTACTGGGGGGGCAGCTACTGGGGGCATTATTAATGGGGGGCACCTACAGGGGGCATTACTACTTGGGGGCTAAACTACAGGGGCATTACTACTTGGGGGCTAAACTACAGGGGGAGCCAAACTACTGGGGGCATAACTACAGGGGCCAAACTATTGGGGGCATTACTACTTGGGGGCTAAACTACAGGGGGAGCCAAACTACTGGGGGCATAACTACAGGGGCCAAACTATTGGGGGCATTACTACTTGGGGGCTAAACTACAGGGGGAGCCAAACTACTGGGGGCATAACTACAGGGGCCAAACTATTGGGGGCATTACTACTGGAGGCTAAACTATAAGGGGGGCATAACTACAGGGGCTAAACTGCAATGGGGCAAACTACAGGGGGGCATTACTACTGGTGGCTAAACTATAAGGGGGGCATAACTACAGGGGCTAAACTACAATGGGGCAAACTATAGGGGGGCATTACTACTGGTGGCTAAACTACTGGGGTCATAACTGCAGGGGCATTACCACTGGGGGCATAATGACTGGGGGCATTACTACAGGCAACATTACTACTGGGGGCAATACGGGCATTGCATAAGGGACACCACTACTATGGGGTCTATATAAGGGGCACTACCAGTACAGTGGACATTGCATAATGAGCGCTACAACTGTGGGCATTGTATAAGAAGCGCCACCTCACATGCACCAAAGCCGCACGCAAATGTACTTGCCCCTTCCATGGTGCCCCCCCTATCATTTTCTTCTGGATCCGCCCCTGGGGCCAATGTTTGCACAGTTGGTCGATTGTTTTTGCTACTGTGGATTATAGTGTGTGTTAGGATGCAGAGTGATTGACAGGAATTGACCATTTGTGGGAGGTAACAGGGGGTTTGTGGTGACTCAAGCGCAGGTGTGTTGCAGCTGTTTTGGTGGCATGTTGCAGCCAGCGACTGCATCTTCTTACGCAGTGGTTATGATATCAAGGATTGGGTGGAGGTGTTATATACAGTAGTAGCAGCATATAACAGTGCACATAGAGCAGGTACAATTTTCCAAGTATGTTTAATGTAATAATTTATTGCAGAAGTTAGTAGAATATGGACTTTTATGGAGCAGAATGGCGTTTTAGCAATGAGCAAGAATAGTGGTCTAATACTGGGGGTAATTCTGAGTTGATCGCAGCGGGATTTTTGTTAGCAGTTGGGCAAAACCATGTGCACTGCAGGGGAGGCAGATATAACGTGCAGATTTGGGTGTGGTGAGTTCAATCTGCAATCTAAATTGCAATGTAAAAATAAAGCAGCCAGTATTTACTCTGCACAGAAACAAAATAACCCAACCAAATCTAACTCTCTCTGCAAATGTTATATCTGCCCCCCCTGCAGTGCACATGGTTTTGCCCAACTGCTAAAAAATTTCCTGCTGCGATCAACTTGGAATTACCCCCACTATCCAAAGGTCTGGTACACTTGCAGGTAAAACAGTAATCAACAACATAGTTTGGTGGACTTGCACATTTGTGTGCAAAACAGTAGCAAAAGGGTTAATGAGGTTAAAAGGTCTAGCACACTTGCAAGCAAGTAGGAATAGTGACAGAGCGTAATCTGAAGCCATACAACACAGAACATGATCAGGAATTAGCTAAAGTGGACAATCACCTAGCAGTGATTGCTAGACACGGATATATTTTATACCTCACAGAGCCACTAGCCGAGATTATGGAGTCCATTCTCATAAACACAGAACATTGGCATGGGGAAGTCCTTGTTGCCTTCAACCTGCAGGCAATAGTATATGCTTGCGAGCCAAATCACTTTGCTAATCTTACAAAGTAAGGAACAAGAGTGGCAAGTATGTAGCATAGTTCCGTGGACAGCACCAAAGTTCCTGACATTCGAGTACTTTCAGCACATTGATCATTTGTGCTTCAGACTATTAAAACTTTGCTGATTATGTTAAAACTCTTACAAACAGGTAGAATTTTCCATCTGTTAATGATAATTAATATGTTACAGTATGTAGATACAGAGAATGTACAAGTTCTTCATCTTAAAAATTCATCAAAAAGTGCCAAAAGCACCAATGGTGATAATTAAACAGATTGGGCACGATGTCTTTCCAAAAACTGAAGATTAATTGGCTTCTTAGGGGCTAGTACCACCCTGTTCACAGTGTCAATCTCTCTACCAGCTGGTTCTGGTCTAAGTTCATATTTCTTCAAAATCTGATGATAAAGAGAAGCCATTAAAGTCCACATCAGTATTTACATTTTGCACATTTTTTTAAATATGATGGATAATAAGATTTTACTTACCGGTAAATCTATTTCTCGTAGTCCGTAGAGGATGCTGGGACTCCGTAAGGACCATGGGGAATAGACGGGCTCCGCAGGAGATAGGGCACTTTAAGAAAGCTTTGGACTCTGGGTGTGCACTGGCTCCTCCCTCTATGCCCCTCCTCCAGACCTCAGTTAGGGAAACTGTGCCCAGAGGAGATGGACAGTACGAGGAAGGATTTTTGTAAATCTAAGGGCGAGATCCATACCAGCCACACCCATCACACCGTATAACTTGTGATAAACTTACCCAGTTAACAGTATGAACAACAACATAGCCACGGTTCAACCGAAAAACTATAACATAACCCTTATGTAAGCAATAACTATATACAAGTCTTGCAGAAGAAGTCCGCACTTGGGACGGGCGCCCAGCATCCTCTACGGACTACGAGAAATAGATTTACTGGTAAGTAAAATCTTATTTTCTCTAACGTACTTGAGGATGCTGGGACTCCGTAAGGCCCATTGGGATTATACCAAAGCTCCCAAACGGGCGGGAGAGTGCGGATGACTCTGCAGCACCGATTGAGCAAACAGGAGGTCCTCCTCAGCCAGGGTATCAAACTTATAGAACTTTGCAAAGGTGTTTGTCCCCACCAAGTAGCTGCTCGGCACAACTGTAATGCCGAGACCCCTCGGGTAGCCGCCCAAGAAGAGCCCACTTTTCTAGTGGAGTGGGCCTTAACCGATTTCGGTAACGGCAATCCTGCCGTAGAATGCGCCTGCTGAATCGTGTTACAGATCCAGCGAGCAATAGTCTGCTTTGAAGCAGGAGCGCCAACCTTGTTGGCCGCATACAGAACGAACAAAGCTTCAGTCTTCCTGATTCTAGCCGTTCTGGTCACATAAATCTTCAAAGCCCTGACTACATCCAGGGACTCGGAATCCTCCAAGTCCCGTGTAGCCACAGGCACGACAATAGGTTGGTTCACATGAAAAGATGAGACCACTTTTGGCAGAAAGTGAGGGCGAGTCCTCAACTCTGAACTATCCACGTGAAAAACCAAGTATGGGCTTTTATGTGATAAAGCCGCCAATTCGGAAACACGTCTTGCCGAAGCTAACGCCAACAACATGACCACTTTCCACGCAAGGTATTTCAACTCCACAGTTTTGAGTGGTTCAAACCAAGGTGACTTGAGGAAACGTAACACCACGTTAAGATCCCAAGGCACCACCGGAGGCACAAAGGGAGGCTGAATATGCAGCACCCCCTTCACAAAGGTCTGTACTTCAGGAATAGAGGCCAATTCTCTTTGAAAGGAAATGGATAAGGCCGAAATCTGGACCTTTATGGACCCTAATTTTAGGCCCAAAGTCACTCCTGTTTGAAGGAAGTGAAGTAGACGGCCCAAATGGAACTCCTCCGTAGGAGCAGCTCTGGCCTCACACCAAGAAACATATTTCCGCCATATACGGTGATAATGTTTTAACGTCACGTCTTTCCTAGCCTTGATCAGGGTAGGAATGACTTCCTCCGGAATCCCTTTTTCCGCTAGGATCCGGCGTTCAACCGCCATGCCATCAAACGCAGCCGCGGTAAGTCTTGGAACAGACAGGGCCCCTGCCGCAGCAAGTCCTGCCTTAGAGGAAGAGGCCACGGATCCCCTGCGAGCAACTCTTGCAGTTCCGGATACCAAGTCCTCCGTGGCCAATCCGGAACAATGAGTATTGTTCTGACCCTGCTTCTTCGTATTATTCTCAACACCTTGGGTATGAGAGGAAGAGGAGGAAACACATAGACCGATCTGAACACCCAAGGTGTCACCAGAGCGTCTACTGCTACCGCCTCAGGGTCCCTTGACCTGGCGCAATACCGCATTAGCTTTTTGTTGAGACGGGATGCCATCATGTCGATTTGAGGCAGTCCCCAACGATCCGTGATCTGTGCGAAGACTTCTTGATGAAGTCCCCACTCTCCCGGATGCAGGTCGTGCCTGCTGAGGAAGTCCGCCTCCCAGTTGTCCACCCCCGGGATGAACACCGCTGATAGCGCGCTTACATGGCCTTCCGCCCAGCGTAGAATCCTGGTTGCTTCTGCCATGGCCATTCTGCTCCTTGTTCCGCCTTGGCGGTTTATATGAGCCACTGCCGTGACATTGTCTGACTGAATCAGAACCGGTTTTCTCCGCAGCAACTCCTCCGCTTGACGCAGGGCGTTGTATATGGCCCTCAACTCCAGGACGTTGATGTGGAGACAAAACTCTAGGCTTGACCAGAGACCTTGGAAATTTCTTCCCAGTGTCACTGCTCCCCAGCCTCGGAGGCTTGCGTCCGTGGTTACCAGGACCCAGTCCTGAATGCCGAACCTGCGACCTTCTAGAAGGTGAGCACTGTTCAGCCACCACAGGAGAGATACCCTGGTCCTGGGAGACAGGGTGATCCTTTGATGCATTTGCAAATGGGACCCGGACCACTTGTCCAAGAGGTCCCATTGAAAAGTCCTCGCATGGAACCTGCCGAAAGGGATGGCCTCGTAGGAAGCCATCATCTTCCCCAGGACCCGCGTGCAATGATGCACTGAAACCTTTTTTGGTTTTAATAGGTTCCTGACCATGGCTATGAGTTCCTGAACCTATTCGATCGGAAGAAAAACCTTTTTCTGGTCTGTGTCTAGAATCTGCCCCAAAAAGGTCAGACGCATTGTAGGGACTAGCTGGGACTTCGGTATATTGAGAATCCAGCCGTTTATCTGCAACGTCTTCATGGACAGAGACACGCTGTCCAGCAACCTCTCCCGAGATCTCGCCTTTATGAGGAGATCATCCAAGTATGGGATAATTGTGACCCCCTGCCTGCGCAGGAGCACCATCATTTACGCCATTACCTTGGTGAAAATTCTCGGGGCCGTGGAAAGCCCAAACAGCAACGTCTGAAATTGGTAGTGACAGTCCTGCACTGCAAATCTCAGGAACGCCTGATGCAGGGGGAATATCGGAACATGAAGGTAAGCATCCTTTATGTCCGCCAATATGTAAACCGCCAATTATGTGCCCCCCCCCCCCTCTCTTTTAAGCACCCTTTCACCGTGTGTAAGCAGGGGAGAGTCCGGGGAGCTTCCTCTCAGCAGTGCTGTGGAGAGAAAATGGCGCTGGTGAGTGCTGAGGGAGAAGCCCCGCCCCCTCGGCGGCGGGCTTCTGTCCCGCTCAAACTTAGTAAAATATGGCGGGGGCTCTTTTATATACATGTACAGAGCCCACCTGTACATGTACAGTATATAGTCATTTTGCCATGCAGAGGTTTATATTGCTGCCCAGGGCGCCCCCCCCCCCCCCCCCCCCCTGCGCCGCCCTGCACCCTTACAGTGACCGGAGTATGTGAGGTGTATGGGAGCAATGACGCACAGCTGCAGTGCTGTGCATACCTCAGTGAAGCTGAAGGCTTCTGCCGCCTGACGACTTCTGTCTTCTGTACTTCTAGCTCTGTGAGGAGAACGGCGGCGCGGCTTCGGGTGTGGACGCCCAGTAAGAACCTGCGTTCACCCCCTCTGGAGCTAATGGTGTCCAGTAGCCGAGGAAGCAGAGCCTATCTTTGACAAGAAGGTCTGCTCTTCTCTCCTCAGTCCCTCGATGCAGGGAGCCTGTTGCCAGCAGTGCTCCCTGTGAAAAAGTAGTAAAAGGTAGAAAAAAATCCAAACAAAAATGCTTCTAGGCAAAGAACCCTGGAGAGCTCTCTGCAGTGCACCCATCTTGCTCTGGGCACAGTGTAAAACTGAGGTCTGGAGGAGGGGCATAGAGGGAGGAGCCAGTGCACACCCAGAGTCCAAAGCTTTCTTAAAGTGCCCTATCTCCTGCGGAGCCCGTCTATACCCCATGGTCCTTACGGAGTCCCAGCATCCTCAAGGACGTTAGAGAAATTAACATTTATATATAGTCAGTCACTTCATGTAAGACATAATTTAGACTCAGAGACGCATGCTTTTATATACTCAGACCATGGCACTAGAAATAGATTAGATTAAAACTGATATAAAGCTACTTTAAAATAGATTGAAAAAGGCTGTGCTCATAACAAATGTATCAACTCTATAATTTAACACCATATAATGGTCACATTTTATCTTTGATTTGAGTACTTCTTCCATCTACTGTGCAAAGCTAGCATTGGTTTACGAGGGCTGCGTTTCATTTGCCGGCTGTAGGGATTTTGGCAGTCAGGATACTAATCCTGAAAGCCAGCAATGCTGCCAGCTGGAATCCCGGTGCAGCAGGGCTACTCATAAGTGTCCGTGACACCCACAGAGTGGGAATAGATCCTGTGGAGAGCTCAGTAAGCCACCGAGCCCGCAGCGTGGCGAGCGCAGTGAGCCTGCGTAAGGACTCTTAGCGCTCGCCCTGCTGCAGGCATTCTGGCGGATGGGATGCCGCTGTTGGGATACGGACAGCCGGCTTCCCGTCCACCGGTAAAGCATACTGAATCCGTTTACGAAACTTAAGAAGGAAAAATCAATTTTAGACTGAAGTGCAAAGTGTGAAATTCACTTGGATCTTTCCAGTAGGTGATAAAAAGCCACTTCTGTCTCCTCCATGAAAGTTCTAGGATGCATGAGTCTATCTGGGAGCTCCTTAGTTGATGGAATACCAATTCTATAAATCCAAGAATTGTGCCATCCTTATTTTTCAAAGTTAAGTAAATAGTTTTCCTATACACCTATCGTGTAAATTTCTCATTCTTTTTTTTGTTCTTTCAGAAATGTAATATTGATAACCTATTACACTAAAGGGCCCCGTACACTAGAACGATAATGCCCGATTTCATCCAATTTCAAGCATTCAGGATCATATATCGGGTAAAATCATGCATTTTGGATGCGTTTACGATCCAATCCGATGCACGTTCCCGTGAGGGTCGGATCAGCTCCCCTAGATCGTTAGTGCTGCACTCGTGATATGTCGGTTCACGCAGGCATGGCTGGGATCGCAAAAGATATATCGCATGCAAAATGTACCAAATCGTATGGAATCATATGGAACCACTCCTGGGAATCGAGGGAAATCGCCTCAGACTTCAGCCTCAGACATATCTTTGTAGTGTATGGGGGCCTTAAGTCAGCAATTTTGTCATTTGAAGAAATGTTTACAATTATTCAGTCTACTAACTGAAATCTCTGAGGTACAATGAAAAATCACTGTACCAAGTGTACAATTCACAGGAGACATTTTCCCTTGGGTTCTGTGGTTCCCTTGGGTTCTGTGTTCACCGACACACCAGAAAAATGTGACTATGTCATGCTGCAGAAGGCAAACACAGTGGGAGGACCAAACAAAAGCTTAATTCACACAAATATTGGCTTCTGATTGGTCCTCTTGCTCAGAAACGCCATCTGCACCATTTAAAAGTTGTAAATAAAAAAAGTGTGGTCACCTACTGTAGGTGCAGATAAAAGATATAATGACATTTATTGACTTGAAACCACACCATTGCAGCATGTTACATTATTATCTATGGATTATGTCATCTCTTTTTTTTCTCATTTAAATTAATTACACGTTGTTACCCAAAGCTGACTCAGTAATAGGTCCAACTCTAGACAAAATGCAACATCCCACTGGTAAGTTTATCAGTTAATACTTACCCGAGATATTATCATATACATTTCCAGTTCAGCAAGCCGGCGTCCCACACAGGTCCTCACCCCATATCCAAATGGGATACTGCAAAAGGGGTTGTTCTTTTCTTTATTCTCCTTAAACCAGCGCTGAGGGTAGAATCTGTTTGGTTCTGAGAAATTCTTCTCATCACGACTTATTTGATAATGACATAGGGTAAACAGTGTCTGCAAAGTAGAAGAATAAAAATATAAGACTAAAATATAAGAATAAAAATATAATATATACAGCTTTTGTGTATATATATATATATATATATATATACACACTGCTCATAAAAATAAAGGGAATACTAAAATAACACATCCTAGATTTGAACGAATGAAATATTCTTATTAAATACTTTGTTCTTTACATAGTTGAATGTGCTGACAACAAAATCACACAAAAATTATCAATGGAAATCAAATTTATTAACCCATGGAGGTCTGGATTTGGAGTCACCCTCAAAATGAAAGTGGAATAACACACTACAGGCTGATCCAACTTTGATGTAATGTCCTTAAAACAAGTCAAAATGAGGCTCAGTAGTGTGTGTGGCCTCCACGTGCCTGTATGACCTCCCTGCAACCCACACAAGTGGCTCAGGTTGTGCAGCTCATCCAGGATGGCACATCAATGCGAGCTGTGGCAAGAAGGTTTGCTGTGTCTGTCAGCGTAGTGTCCAGAGCATGGAGGCGCTACCAGGAGACAGGCCAGTACATCAGGAGACATGGAGGAGGCTGTAGGAGGGCAACAACCCAGCAGCAGGACCGCTACCTCCGCCTTTGTGCAAGGAGGAACAGGAGGAGCACTGCCAGAGCCCTGCAAAATGACCTCCAGCAAGCCACAAATGTGCATGTGTCTACTCAAACGATCAGAAACAGACTCCATGAGGGTGGTGTGAGGGCCCGACGTCCACAGGTGGGGGTTGTGCTTACAGCCCAACACCGTGCAGAACGTTTGGCATTTGCCAGAAAACACCAAGATTGGAAAATTCGCCACTGGCGCCCTGTGTTCTTCACAGATGAAAGCAGGTTCTCACTGAGCACATGTGACAGACGTGACAGAGTCTGCAGATGACAAGGAGAACGTTCTGCTGCCTGCAACATCCTCCAGCATGACCGGTTTGGCAGTGGGTCAGTAATGGTGTGGGGTGGCATTTGTTTGGGGGGCCGCTCAGCCCGCCATGTGCTCGCCAGAGGTAGCCTGACTGCCATTAGGTACCGAGATGAGATCCTCAGACCCCTTGTGAGACCATATGCTGGTGCGGTTGGCCCTGAGTTCGTCCTAATGCAAGACAATGCTAGAACTCATGTGGCTGGAGTGTGTTAGCAGTTCCTGCAAGACAAAGGCATTGATGCTATGGACTGGCCCGCCCGTTCCCCAGACCTGAATCCAATTGAGCACATCTGGGACATCATGTCTCGCTCCATCCACCAATGCCACGTTGCACCACAGACTGTCCAGGAGTTGGCGGATGCTTTAGTCCAAGTCTGGGAGGAGATCCCTCAGGAGACCATCCGCCACCTCATCAGGAGCATGCCCAGGCGTTGTAGGGAGGTCATACAGGCACGTGGATGCCACACACACTACTGAGCCCCATTTTGACTTGTTTTAAGGACATTACATCAAAGTTGGATCAGCCTGTAGTGTGTTTTTCCACTTTCATTTTGAGGGTGACTCCAAATCCAGACCTCCATGGGTTAATAAATTTGATTTCCATTGATAATTTTCGTGTGATTTTGTTGTCAGCACATTCAACTTTGTAAAGAACAAAGTATTTAATAAGAATATTTCATTCATTCAGATCTAGGATGTGTTATTTTAGTGTTCCCTTTATTTTTTTGAGCAGTATATATATATATATATATATATATATATATAAAAAGAGAGAGAGAGAGAGAGAGAGAGAGAGATATTACCTGCTCAACATGCTTAGCACAAATTGCTTACAACTCAAATACATTACAATTCTTTCTCTCTCTCTCTCTCTCCTGTCTCCTCCTTTGCCTCCCATCTCTCTCCTCCTTTTCTTACCAGCATGTCTGAGCACAAACCAAGCATGAAGTCAAAGGAATTGTCTGTAGACCTCTGAGACAGGATTGTCTCAAGGCACAAATCTGGGGAAAGGTACAGAAAAATATCTGCTGCTTTGAAGGTCCCAATGAGCACAGTGGCTTCCATCATCCGTAAATGGAAGAAGTTCGGAACCACCAGGACTCTTCCTAGAGCTGGCCGGCTGTCTAAACTGAGTGATCGGGGGAGAAGGGCCCTACTCAGGGAGGTGACCAAGAACCCGATGGTCACTCTGTCAGAGCTACAGCATTCCTCTGTGGATAGAGGAGAACCTTCCAGAAGGACAACCATTTCTGCAGCAATACACCAATCAGGCCTGTATGGTAGAGTGGCCAGACGGAAACCACTCCTTAGTAAAAAGCACATGGCAGCCTGCCTGGAGTTTGTCAAAATGCACCTGAAGAACTCTCAGACCATGGGAAACAAAATTCTCTGGTCTGATGAGACAAAGATTGAGCTCTTTGGTGTGAATGCCAGGCATCATGTTTGGAGGACACCAGGCACAACTCATCACAAGGCCAATACCATCCCTACAGTAAAGCATGGTGGTGGCAGCATCATGCTGTGGGGATGTTTTTTGGTGGCAGGAATGGGGAGACTAGTCAGGATAGAGGGAAAGATGAATGCAGCAATGTACAGAGACATCCTGGATGATAACCTTCTTCAGAGCGCTCTTGACCTCGGACTGGGGCGACAGTTCATCTTTCAGCAGGACAATGACCCTAAGCACACAGCCAAGATATCAAAGGAGTGGCTTCAGGACAACTCTGTGAATATCCTTGAGTGGCCCAGCCAGAGCCTAGACTTGAATCCGAATGAACATATCTGGAGAGATCTGAAAATGGCTGTGCATCGACGCTTCCCATCCAACCTGATGGAGCTTGAGAGGTGCTGCAAAGAGAAATGGGCGAAACTGCCCAAAGATAGATGTGCCAAGCTTGTGGCATCATATTCAAAAAGACTTGAGGCTGTAATTGCTGCCAAAGGTGCATCAACAAAGTATTGAGCAAAGGCTGTGAGTATTTAATGTACATGTAATTTCTTAGGGGGTGAAGGGGTGGGGACTAACATGTTACTGTCACGAGGCGAGCGCTTACCATCGCGGGTCCTGGGATCTGTCCTCTGCCGGCGCAGCTGATCACGGTGCTGGGTGGTCACATGGGGACGCACCACGGACAGCGGTGGAAGTGGCGCAGCTTCCGGGAGGCAGGAGGGAAGACCTAATGGCCTACTGCATTCCTGTGTGTCTGCAGCATAGGGGGCGGCCATGTTGGAGACCAATTGCAGCACCAATGAGCGTCTATGGGTCAGTGTCAGCCAATTCTGTTTCCTTGCTGCCTATAAATAGGCTGGGAATTTTGCATTCTGTGCCAGTGCTTTTGTTGTAGTTACTCTGTACTCTAGCTCTGTGCTCCCTCAGATTGTTCTGTGCATCTCCAGGTATTCTGGTGCCATCTTTGCTCTCTTAGTTGTCAGCCTGCTCTTGCTGCTTTGTGCTTGTCAGCTCCCCAGAACGTGGTCATGGTTAACCGCTATCCCGCCGGTACCTTCGGATTCTCCGGAATCCCATGAAGGCTCGCCAGCCTCTGCCTGTGTCTCTCAGTCACGTGTTCATATCATCCAGTGGATGATCTTTACAGTTCTTCATTCACGTCTTCGCATCATCCAGCAAATCAATCTTCACAGTTCTTCAGTCATGTCTTCACATCATCCAGCAAACACATCTTCACAGTTCTTCAGTCATGTCTTTGTATCATCCACAACATATTCTTCACAGTTCTTTAGTCACAACTTCGTATCATTCAGTTGACATTCTTTACAATTCTTCATTTAAGTTCTCATACCATCCAGGAACCAATTCTTCGCAGTTCTTCTCACGCTTCTACGTCATCCTGCAGACCTCGTCATAGTTCCTCCGCCACGCCTCTTCATCATTCAACAAACCACCTCTCTCTACATTCACCAACGTCATTCTTCAGGAGTCCAATGACCTCATTCACTACAGTTCGCCAACCCTGAAGTAGTTAGTCACAGACTTTCTTCAGCTACATTAAGATCTGTTGCCGTTAATAAAATATATGAAAAGGAATTTATCCTCCTTCAGCTGGTCTGAGTCCAACGCAGGGGCGGAACTGTGGGAGGCAGTGGAGTCGGCTGCCACCGCGCTCCTGACCTCAAGGGGGCACCTGTCCTCCATTGCCTCCCACTACCCGACAACCCATCGCCGCTGTGCCGAATGTGGATGGAGGAGCTTTGCCAGTGTCGTGACATGGCTACAGCAGCTGCCTCCTCGTATCCACAGAGACGAGCTGGCAGCTGGCTGCAGCTAGGGGGAGCTCCGGCGCACAGCTGATCACAGGCACTTCCAATTGAGCTGTCTGTCTGAAGCTCTCTCTTCACCCGTCCTGCTGCTAGCCGCAGGTAGGCACTGGCACCACCCGCCTCAAGCTGCTGCACTGTGTATGTGTGCTGTTTGTGGTGTATGTGTGTGTATGGGGGGTGATTACTGGGGGTATCTATAATAAATATTGGCAGCACTGACTGTGTGTTAATGTTTTTAAGGGAGGTGTGTGTGTGTCTGTGTTTTTTAACGAAAGTTGTGTGTTTAAGTGAAAGAGACGTGTGTATATAATTAAATGAGGTGTGGTGTGTGTGTAATTGTGTGTGTGTAGTTGAAAGAGGCATGTGTGTGTCTGTTTAAGTGAAAGAGGCGTGTGTGTGTGTGTGTGTGTGTGTGTTTGTGTGTGTGTGTAATTGTGTGTGTGTAACTGTGTGTTGGTGTGTAATTGAAAGAGGCGTGTGTGTAAGTGAAAGGCATGTGAGTGTGTGTGTGTAATTGAATGAGGCATGGTGTGTGTATGTGTGTGTGTGTGTAATTGAAAAAGGCGTGTGTGTGTAATTGTGTGTGTGTAATTGAAAGATGCATATGTGTGTAACTGAAAGAGGCATGTGAGTGTGGGTTTACGTGAGAGGTATGTGAGTGTAAGTAAAAGAGACATGCGTGTGTGTAAGTGAAAGAGACGTGTGTGTAAGTGAAAGACGTGTGTGTGTGTGTGTGTGTGTGTATGTGTGTAAGTGAAAGAGGCATGTGTTTGTGTAAGTGAAAGAGGTATGTGTACTACACAATACTACTATTGTGAAAGTACTATTGTGAGTATGCTGCTACTGTTCCCCCCGAGTACCAGATATCTACATATGGTGTGTATATATATATATATATATATATATATACTCTCTCCTCATCCAGTTAATGCCCAGTTGCCTCCTAATAGGTCTGTGGGACCTTGCAGATAAATCAATGAAGAAGTGGCACTCACGGGACTTGATTGATAAAAATAAGACTCAGGACACAGCGGTCTCAGCTGTGTCCTGAGTCTTATTTTTATCAATCAAGTCCCGTGAGCGGCACTTCTTCATATATATATATATATATATATATATATACTGTATATATATATATATATATTCCTATATGTGTGTGTGTGGGGGGGGGGGGGGGCACCAACATTTTATCATGCCTCCGGGCGACTGGGGTGAACTTACGCCACTGGTCCAATGGATTCACAAAAACAGCCTGTTCTGACAGTTAGCCTAACATAGATATTTATGAAATACTAACAAGCAGTAGTAAGGCAACCTAAACTAAAATCTTAATACGGTCACTACCAAGAAAATTAAGCTGTATAAAGGAGGGACTCCTTCAAAGCAGCCACAAATGTAAACAATACCATAAAAAATAGCAACACTAATATCATACCCTCCAACATTTTATACATGAAAACTGGTACAAATTAGGAAAGGGGTGTGGCCACGGGTAAAAGGGACATGGCCACACCCCCATTCCTATACTTTCAATGTTATTTTGGAAAGTCAAAAATCGGTACAAAGCCCTTTTTGGCAGGTACAGACCATAAAAAAAGGTACAGTTGGAGGGTATGATATATGAGGGACTGAAATGCAGCTTGATAATAAATCAGCAATTAATAACAATAATATACAGTTACAATAATACAAAATCAAAACACACATATAAAAGAATTAATGCATAGACTATGTAGTCTGAATTATGTGCTTAGTCGATTAGTGGAGGACCCCAAAATGGTCTTTGTAAAAGAAATGCCCAATATGAGTGATAAAGTTAGTAACCATCAGGAAAACTTTCAGTTAGCAAGAGGTAAAAGCCGGATAAGAGAAACGAAGGCGATGCAGTCCTCTAACATATAATCTATGCAGAATGGCAAGTGGCTGGCGGAATTTATCTGGCAAATGGTTATCTTCTAATACGACAGGTCAAAGATGGAGCCCAGAAGCAAAAGCATGCTACCGTTACAGTAAGTGTAAGCAGTATTGCAGACACCGAGTAAGGGTAGAACACTTTGCTAGTGTAATTCTAGGCTTCTTGTAGCACCAGACAAATGTAATAAACATACTATAGCAGTGTGACACATCACCCCGCTACAGCTGAATTGGTAACATTTGAATCAAATATGAATGTTTTAGAAAAACAATGCTCTTCACCATAGCTACGCTCAGGCCCGCCATAAGGAGGGTGCTGCGGGCACAGCTGTCCCGGGCCCGGCCTCTCTAACAGAGAGGGGAGGGCCCAGGCCGCTCATGCTGCTGCCCGCCCACCGCCGTCCGTTCTCCTTCCACCGCTGCCGCCCGGCTCCTGCAGGCTATTGAAAAGTCCCTCTCAAGAGGAGACAGTTATTAAAGATACTAGAGGAGGCTCTAGTATCTTTAATAACTGTCTCCTTCGAGGCAGCAGCCATTTTGGAAGCAACATTTTCTATAGTTTTACTTGAAACAGGCTGCTGAACAATCGGCAGCAGCTCCAGCAGCGGCTGCAGGGGGGGAGGACAAGCAGAACCCCTGACAATAAGTAGTACCCCAATGTGCAGGTACTGGGGCATTACTGTGCGGGGCATTACAGTGTGGTGCATAATATGGTTCTGGGGACAAAACTATGAGGACACAGATTTTATATATATATATATATATATATATATA
This sequence comes from Pseudophryne corroboree, assembly GCF_028390025.1. NCBI lineage: Eukaryota > Metazoa > Chordata > Amphibia > Anura > Myobatrachidae > Pseudophryne > Pseudophryne corroboree. Next base: position 192,820,917 of record NC_086450.1, on the reverse strand, counting down.
TATAAATATAAAATATTTGATTTAATTATTATTATTATTGGGAGGGGCTGCCTATTTTGCCAGTCCCGGGCCCCGTAATTTCTGATGGCAGCCCTGGCTATGCTGCCCAAGAGGGGAAGAGGAAGAATTTTCTAATTATGGAGAAGTCTGTCAGGTGCTAAAAGTAACAGTCTTAAAATAATATCATAAAATCTGTGTAGATGGAATTTCTATCACAAGATATTTCAACTAAATTATAGCAAGCTAGAAGTGTGTGAGTAAATGGTGGTCTAAAAATGTACAAGGGAAATTAGTCACAGTGACTCACAGGTAAAAGGTAAAAGCTCAGATTTGGTGAAGCTTATTGTTGAATGATATTGACTAGTGCTGGGATGGAAGCGACAGGATCTGAAACAAACAGGATCATATAATCAGATAACAGGATCATATAATCAGATAACAGGATCATATAATCAGATAACAGTGCTAACTTGGTTTCAGAGGAGCCAACTGCAATACCCTTACATAATACTGGGTCTGATTCGCATTTGGAAACAAAGCAAAAAAAAGCAAGCAAATGTGCATCTGACCAAAACCAGGTGCACTGCACGTAAGGCAGATGTACCATATGCAGCAAGAGTTAGATTTGGGAGGGGTGTGTCCAAACTGAAATCTAAATTGCAGTGTAAAAATAAAGCTGTCTAACATCTGTGGGCTACCCTGCACAGACAAGAAATATAAATTTATTTCCTCCCCTTGCATGGCAACATGGACCGGGACCGGTATAGGAGCCGGACTGAACCCAGAATATGACTCGACTGGAACAGGTACGAGAACCAGACTGAAACTGGTACTGGAGCCGGCCTGGAACTGGGAGATGGCTGAACTGGAACAAAGGAAGGCTCATGGAGTTGTACTGGAATAGGCTGAATAAGTACAGATGCTTGGCTGGAAACAGCTAAGCTCTGGATGGTGATCTGGGACTGGCTAATGGGCACAAATGCCGGACTGGAACTGACTAAGCTCTGGATGCCGGGCTGGGACTGGTGAATAGGCACATATGCTGGGTTGGGACTGGCTGTACTCGCTTAGGGTCCGGGCCGGGACCGGCTATGCTCTGGTACCGGGCTAGGAACAGTAATCCTAGAGGCAGTATTAACCAGACTGGAACTAGTTTTGCTGAGACCTGTAGGGCTGTAGAAAACATCAAAACTGGGAGCAGGAAGAGCCAGGCTGGAACTGGAATACTGGGAGTTGCTGTGGTGCAGGTTGTTGCTTTAAACAGGATTACCCAAGCTAGAACTGGGATTGCTGGGAGCTGTAATGTTGCAGGGCAAGTTGAAGCTGGTAGTGGGATTAGCCAGGCTGGAACATACAGTAGGTAAAATAAAAATATTTTAAAGCATCAAAAAATGAATAGGAACATACATAAAAGAATAAACGAACATAAAACAAGAAAGAGCCTTATGGTGGAGTATTCCAACACAGACTTCCAATTGGATAAAGCACAAAAAAAATCATAAGGAAGAAAAATGGCAAATGAACAGGATCACTCCTAACAGTCCTCAGTAAATCACATAGAGGGGAAACCTAGGAAAGCAAGTAGCGTAGGGGCAAAATAAACCAGGTAAGTTCTGTAAGCAGTTAAAACAAGTGTGAAGGACAAAAAAACTTGAACAACTGAAGGGTAGAGCAGATTCAATGAAGAGCGGATCTTATGGAAAGTGAGTCCACATAAGAAGGCCAGGGAATGGTCAGTTCGGCAAGGAGGAAACAACAGTCAACATCTGGGAAAGTTCCTCGTCTTTACTAAAAATTGCATTGGTGTCTGCTGCTGATGCAAAATCCTTATAAGAAGTGCCTTCAAATAAACGCAGCCTCATCTGATACAGCTAGGCAAACTTCCTTTATGAGTGCAAGCCCCTTGCACCCTCGTTACCAACACACTAATCTTGAAAGAGGAAAAGTTCACTGTCTTCCCACTTAAGGTCACAACATTTCCTAGATGAAGTCCAAAGTGCATCTTTGTGGATATAATTAAGGCATTGAAAAATCAGTGTGATATATTAGCAATATATAACAATTGGGCGCTACTCTGTGTGTTTCTGCCGGGCAGCTGTGATAAATGAGAGAGTCAGTCTACACAGATAAACATATGAAAAAAAAAGACTAGTAGCGCATATATGGCTTTAGACCTTTAACATATCTCAATAATTATAATCAGATAGCATATCTAAGACATATATTTAATAAACACAAGAATGTGAATTACATGATTAGAAGATAATAAATAGCAGCACATGTATAAAAGGTCTCTTCATTTCAATAAGCCAGCAGATAAAAACACATAATGCAAGAACTGATAAAATAAATGGTCCTCCAAATAGTCTGGTAATGTAGCAAAAGGAAGTTTTAAATGTGGGTGTATATCCCATTAAATGAGTCACAACTGATCAGCTTTGAGGTGAAAATTAACCAGTTCAGTTCCAAATTAGTGAGGAAGTCCAACACAAAAATATATGGCTCCCAAATGCACATTGTGGATTTGCTGGAGGGAATGTAGTTCGGACGGGATCCCGGCGCCTGAAATATCGATGCCAAAATCCAAAATGGCAGCATAATGCCGGCATCAAAATCACAACGGTGCTCTGGATCCCGGTGTCAAAATACAGATGCCTGGAATCCCGAACGTTCTGTTAGCGTGCTGCGCTTACATACAGGAATAGTGGGAGGTTAGGTATTAGAAGCGAGGTTAGAGTTAGGGTACAAGGACGTGAAAGGGATGGTTAGATACCAGGAAGGGAGGTTAGGCACTTACAAGGGGAGGTTAGGGTTAGGCACCAAGCGGGGAGAGTTAGGTTTAGGCAGCAGGGAAGGAAGGGTTAGGGTTAGGCACTACCTGGGGGGGTTAGTGTTAGGCACCACTGGGGAGGGTTAGGGTAAGGCACCCACAAGGGAGGGTTAGGGTAGGGGGCAGGGGAGGGTTAGTGTACTTTCGGGGGGGCTGTCAGGATTCTGATGGACAGGATGCTGCTGTCGGTATTCTGACCACCGACATCCCGTCCATCGGTATATACCGAACCCTGCCAGAGGTCCCAAATGGAAGGTAGGTTCAGTGCTAGATAAGTTGGCGATCCTTAGGTGAAATCTTTGCTGACCGAGTGTATCGTCTGCCGTTTTTCACTGTTAGAGCTTGCAGATTTATCAAAAGCATGTTCATATGGCAAAAAGATGTGCTTTTTATAGTAGATCCAAATATGGCTGCTGATTAGCAGCTGTACAAAATTAGCATGCTATCCACATTTTTATACGTAAAAGTCATTCAATATTATTATTATTATTATTATTATTATTATTATTATCCTTTATTTATATGGCACCACAAGGGTTCCGCAGCACCCAATTACAGAGTACATGTGCACATAATCAAAACAGGAAAACAATGACTTACAGTTGAAGACAATATAGGACAAGTACAGGGTAATTAAGCATAACTACATCAGTAGACAACACTGAGATATGTATCAAGGCGGCTGAAAACTGCAGGATTTCGGCAGTTGAGGATTATTAAAGTATGAAAAGGATAATCACATGAGGGAAGAGGGCCCTACTTGTGAGAGCTTACATTCTAAAGGGGAGGGGAGGGGCAGACAGACAGGGGTGATACAGATGACATAGACCGAGCGTGGGACTTGGCTGGGTTTGGTAAAGAAGTGGGTCTTAAGAGCCCGTTTGAAGTTCTGTAGAGAGGTAGAGAGTCTGAGGGGGAGAGGTAGAGAATTCCAGAGTAAGGGAGCAGCACATGAAAAATCTGGAGACAGGAGTGGGAGGAAGTAATCAGAGGACAAGAGAGTCGGTGTGCATTAGCAGAGCGAAGAGGACAGGTGGGAGAGTAAAGGGAGATACAGTAAGGTCAGAGATGTAAGTGGGAGAGGAGTGGGTGAGTGCTTTGTAAGTGAGTGTGCGAAGTTTGAATTCTGAAAGGGAAAAGAAGCCAGTGAAGGGCTTTTAGGAGAGGGGAGGTGGATGTAGTGCGTTTGGTGAGGAAATAATTAGTGAGTGTATATTGATCTTGTTGGCATCCTGGGTGAGAAAGGGTCTGATCTTGGAAAGGTTATTGAGATGAAAATGACAGGTTTGTGAGAGGTGCTGAATGTGTGGCTTGAAGGAGAGGGAGGAGTCAAGGAGTACACAAAGCCAGCGTACTTGGGGGCTAGAGGAGATAGTCGTGTCATCAATGGATAATGAGATTGTGGGAGGTGAGGTTGTGCTGGAGGGTGGAAAGATGATCAGCTCAATCTTGGACATGTAGAGTTTAAGAAAGTGCCTGGACATCCAGAAGAGATAGCAGAGAGACAGTTGGAGGTACAAGTGAGGAGAGCTGGGGAGAGATCAGGGGAGGAAAGGTAGATTTGAGTGTCATCAGCATAGAGGTGATATTGGAAGTTAAAAGAACTAATGAGTTCACCTAAAAAGGAGGTATAGAGAGAGAAAAGGAGAGGACCAAGAACAGAACCTTGGGGGACACCAACAGTTAGTGAAAGTGGGGGTGTGGGGGGGGGGTCATGAGAGGAGACAGAGAAGGAATGATTAGAGAGGTAGGAGGACAGCCAGGAGAGGGCAGTATCATGCAGACCAAGAGAGTGAAGGATTTGCAGAAGGAGAGGTTTGTCCACAGTGTCAAAAGCAGCAGAGAGGTCAAGAAGAATAAGTAGAGAGTAGTGGCCCTTAGATTTGGCTGTATGGAGGTTGTTGCAGACTTTTGTGAGGGCAGATTCAGTGGAGTGGAGAGAGTGGAAACCAGACTGGAATGGGTCAAGCAGTGAGTGGGAGGAAAGAAAGGCAGTGAGGCGGTTATAGACAATACGCTCAAGGAGTTTGGAGGCAAAAGGGAGGAGATAGATGGGTCAATAGTTGGAGAGGGCGTTTGGATCAAGGGTAATTTTTGTAAGAATAGGGGAGACAAGAGCATGCTTAAAGGCAGAGGGGACAGTGCCTGATGAGAGGGAGAGATTGAGAAGGTGGGCAAGATGGGTACAGGCAGAAGGAGAGAGGTAGCGTAGGTGGTGGGAAGGGATAGGGTCAAGTGGGGAGGTTTCCAGGAGGCAAACCCATAAGTCATATAAATCTATTGTTTTAATATAATTTAATTAACATACTACAGTTTATAAAGGGAAGTTGATCACTGCCAAGCCACTGTGCTGGTCACTTGATGGAAGCAACAATCTACCTACAGCCAGCCTAATTGGCTGTGGGTGGACTGGCTGTCAATCAACAGCAGCCTGGCTAATGACTGACAACCAGCCCACCCACAGCCAATCAATGACCTGTTCCGATGGTAGCAGCCACTGATTGACGGAACACATGACTTCAGGCATTTGTGGAGAGGAGCTATATGTCTATACACATATAGTTCCTCTAGGTCCAGCTGGTTCGGGAATTTAATTTTTACTATTTGTATTGCCCCTGGATACTACTGGAGAAGAGGACCGATCTTCTCCAAGGGGTTGGTGAAGTATGAATTTTTTTGTCCCTATCTATGTAGCGGATTCTACTTGGACAAGTGGACTGAGTGGCACCAGGGACAAGATGAGTATATGTGAGAAAGTGTATAACAGTTATACTTTCTACGATGTTTGTGTTCCGTTTTCACTTTAATATTTCTTTTACAGGGGGACTATATGTACCAGCAGATCCTTAATGCCCCTCATGCTGGTACTAGTGGTTTTCTAAGTATCAGAATGTAGGGAAGGCATGCTCGGACCTACAGTCCTCCTGTAAAACACAATATTATGCTCATTTTAACTGAATTGTTATCAACTCAGCATCCACCGCCCAGGGGTGCTGGGGATACCCCTGGGATTCAGCCCAGGCCTTGGGTGCCTGGAAAGGGGGGATCCCTTAATTAGGGGTCCCCACTTCCCCAGAATCCCCGGCCTGGGATAATTAGTTAGGGGTGATAAATGCTTTGGCCGGGGAACCCCATTCAAGTGTGTCCCCTGGCTGTGGCATTACCCCCCTGGTAGTGGAGCTCCGTGCTGGTTTGAAAAGTATGGGTGTCCCCTATGTCCATTTTTCCCCATATTTTTAGACCATTAAATATAAAGGAACCCTATGCATTTTTTTGCCTATATTTCTTGAACCAGGGCCAGCTTCTAGAGCCTTCTGCCGGTTCATTACATACAGGGGAACCCTAACCATTTTTTCCCTGTATTTTTTGAGCCAGGATGGCTCCAAGAGCCAGAGGCTGGATATGCTTTTAGGGGAGGATCACGCATAATATTTTTCCAGATTTTTTAACTATTTTATTACTTTTACACACAGAAGCCTGCACAGATCTTGCTAATCTGTACAGGTTTCTGTAAAACTCGCCTATCTGAACCAGGTCTTTTTTTTATTTTACTAGTTCCGTTTTACAAATCGCACCCTATTACATTGTGGGAGGTGTATATTTTAAAAGATAAAAAACATCTGGATGTGAGGTGGGGCATGAGAGTTGTGGAAATCAAGTTACTGTACATGCAAGTTTGCATGTTCATGCAGCCTTTTACATCTGCAGGTTCTATAATGTGCTCGTTTAGTGCTAAACTCGCACATTTTTACAACTTGCACCCTATTACTATCACATTTAGCCCACTATTTTAAATTATTATTATCTTGCCATATGTTTATCTGTGGAGACTGACTCTCTCCGTTATCACTCCTACCTTGGCAGAAATGCACATAGTAGTGACCGATTGTTATATATTGCTAATAAATTACTCTACAAAGTGATCTTTCAGGACCTTCATTATATCCAAAAAGAGGCATTTTGGAAATCATCTAGAAAATGTTGTGATCATAAATGGGATGGCTATTTGTGCACTGTTATTCTTTTTGCCATACTGAAAGATCACTGGCCATGATTTACCACCATAATTGGTATGAATAGGACCAATTTTGCTGAAATCCCAGCAGTCCAGGCAAAATGGTAAGTAAATAATATAAGTGGGCTCCCATAACAGGGCCATCTTTTCATATGTGCTCAATGGGTACTTGTCCAAGAGCCCCAGGAGTATAATGGCCATAGGCTGATAGCTGAGGGTCCCCTTTTTCCAGGGTTACCAGATTTTTGAAAATCGATCCTGGGGAACCGGAGATATCTGACTTTAAAGCAGTGGTCCTGATCTGAGCTTGTTAATTGCTCTTACCAGCCAGATATCTTGGGTTCTCTCTGGCTGAGTTTTTCTGAGGGTATGCTCCAAAAGCTGGGACTCTCCCCTTTTGGCAAACACCGGCAGCTTGCCTCTACTATGCCCAGAATCAGAGATATCAGCCTTCCAGAAGCTGGTCCCTGCTCCAGCTCATCACGCCTGGTATGCAGCTTTGTATATTTGTTAGGGAATTGCTCTGGCTCCTGAAACCTGATCCCCAAGTCTCCAGTACTTCCTGAAAGGTGGCGCTCTCTAGTTTTTTGTCCAATTTAAAGCTAAGAAATCTATTTCCAGAAACTGGAGATATCTGCAGTCAAGCAAGCTGCCCTCACACCGGAAAATAATGAATATTAACCCAACTCAACTACTGAGGCCCTTTCATTCAGCCCAATGCCCCACTCTACAGTTTAGTGTTCTCCCTCCCACCCCATCTCCTACCATCTGTGCAGTAAAGGAGTACTTAGTAGAAATTAGTGGTCCAGGTCCTACATGCTGAGTGGAAGATAGAACACCCCCTACCACCTGCAGGACATCAAAGCTGCTGCTGATAGCACCCCCGACCCTTCCCGCTGGAGGATGGGTAGGGGCCTCAGTGCATTGCTTTGCCCAGGGGCCTACACTGCTGTTAAGATGGCCCTGTCCCACAAGGGTTTCAGACAGACCGATAATACACAGGTTATTTATTATTGCGTCTGGACCTGTTCTTAAACTCATCCAATGCATTCCAAATCTGGTGGTGGTCTTTTTGCAGATGAGCAGTATCTTTCTTGAGAGAAGCAATATCATGAAACACAACTCCTACCTGTTCAGTAGTAAGTGCTTTTTAAAAGGCTGCTGCATATTTATGCCTTGCATTGCTTGAGAAAAAGTATCAGTCTGTTCTTGCAATGTAAGGGCCAATGTCTCTTTGATTGTCTTAATCACATTGGCATATTTGACAGAAGACATGTAGGGGGGATGGGGGCATGAAGAAGTGGGACCAGAAGGCTGATCTATCTGTGAGGCAGGCTATATTGGTGTATGGGCCTGCTACTGCTGCACCAGCATAGGAGCCTGGAGAAACTTCTCCACATTGGTGAGGTTGCGGCCGGGGTTGTGGGCAGACGACCTGTGATACCAAAAGACCGCCAAATTGGCCATGTAAGGAGGGTTATAGCTTTGCTCTGGGAATGATTATCTGCTCACATGCCGATTGCAAGCGAAAGTCCTCAAATGTTTTTTTTATCTTAACACAGAAAAGCCCAATTTGCAGATTAAAATTAGCAAAGTAGAAAGAAATGTTAAAAGCAGCGTTTCATATTATAAATGAGCATAGAATTGTTTATCTAACAAGTTAATAGTCAGGTAATCAGAAATAGAACACAATCTGATTGCGGTAAGAGAATTGTGGCGAACTATCCTGAATGGCAGGCTGACCAGTGAGTTTTTGAAATACAGTCTTAAGAAATGTATAGGTGAATCAGGTATCTTGGACAGATGTTGTACAAGTGGAAACATAAATGATAGACCCAGGGCCGTATTAAGCCTTGGGGGTGCCCGGGCCATTTAAGACAGAGGGGCCCCGGTGGAAGGTGGTGGGTGTGGGGGGGGGGGGGGGGGTATATCAGATTGTGCAGACCTCCCAACATGTCCCATTCCAGGAGGGACAAAATGCTCTCTGCCTGGACTTCTCACTTAATACAGTATATGATTGGTGTCACCTGTGTTGAACTATTTAATTGATAAGAAAGGTGTTTCAACACAGGTGACTGCAATCATAAATTAAGAAGGAAGTCCAGGTAGAGAGCATATTGTCCCTCCTGGAATGGGTCATGGGGGGGAGGTATGGATTGTGTATATTAAATGTAAACCAATTAGTTTTAATATAATACTTTAATAATGGCTGGGTACTGTTTATAGCTCCACCTAATTGAAAGTCAACTATTATATAACATTTTCAGACAACATAACCTTAAAATACACATACAAAAATAAAATAATTTATCTTGTCACATGCAAGAATAGCAACAGCCTCTGTACTACTTACACACTGGGACAGGACTCAGGTGGACTCTCTGTGTGTGTCTCTATCTCTAGGCCCAAATGGTTTAGTTGCATAACAGTTTACACGTTTACAAGACTCAGACACCCAAGCAGGGAAGAGGATAAGCTGGGATCCCTGTGTCACTTACAACTCTCTCCATCCACCTATATTGGTAGCTCATGAAACATGATACTCCTGTGTCTATGCCTTCACTGCATACTGTCCTGCTCACATTCTGGCTGCTGGTTCTGCTGATGCTTAAGAGGGAAAGTTAATTATGTCAATGTGCTCTGGCTGGGAGGGGCCCCTGACAAACGGGGGCCTGGGGTACAGTATGCCCTGCATCCCCCCTTAATCTGGCTCTGGATAGATCTCCAAGCACAAATCTCTGTGAAGCTGATCCAAACTGCTTAGGAAACACTTACACCTTTTCGGAAACAGTAGTCTCCGACGATTATCTCCTTCTCAACAGCAACTCTGGAGTTTGTTGACACAACAGGATACAACCTAAATAAGAGCATGGATGATACAATAAACACTTATGGCATACAATTATTTAAAAGTGAATCTAAGGGCCTGATTCTCAGTCACATGCAATGCTAATATTACTGGAGTTGAGTAATTATATTGATACTGCACACATACATTATATAGCTACTTCACGTGTGAAAATATGCTAATGCCGCAGGAGCCGTCTGAGGGAAAAAGGTGTCTGAGGGAAAAAGACGCCTCTTACTTACATTGCAGATCTGAGTGATGCACCCTGAGACACAGCATTGGATCGTCTGCTAGACCATCATCCATCTGAGGTTACTCAGATTGGACCTCACAGCTCCTTAGCGAGGCCAGGAAGTCAGCCACTGAAAGGTACAGACCCTGGCCTTGCCACTCTTAGAAAATGGGGCGACACATCCAGGGCCGTCTTAACAGCAGTGTAGGCCCCTGGGCACAGGAATGCACTAGGGCCCCTACCCATCCTCCAGTCGTAGGGGTGGGGGGTGCTATCAGCGGCAGCTCTGATGTCCCGCGGGCGTTAGGGGGTGTTCTATCTTCCGCTCAGCATGTAGGACCTGGAGCAGTAATTTCTGCTAATTACTCCTTTACTGCACAGGTGGTGGGAGATGGAGCGGGAGGGAGAACACTAAACTGTAGAAGGGGGCATTGTGCTGAATGAAGGGGCCCTGGTACATGACTTCCAGGGTGGTAGGGGATGTTTAATACACATGGAAGGGGTAGATAGTGGACTGGTCTTAATATTCATCATTTTCTGGTGGGAGGGCATCTTGCTTGACTGCAGATATCTCAAGTTCCTGGAAATAGATTTCTTAGCTTTGAATGGGATAAAAAAAAATAGGAGAGTCCCACCTTTCAGTAGGTACTAGAGACTTGGGGATCAGAGTTCAGGAGCCGATGAAAAGATAAAACAGCATATTAGGCGTGTGGAGCTGGAGTAGGGACCAGCTGCTGGAAGGCTGATATCTCTGGTTCTAAGCATAGTAGAGACAAGTTGCCAGTGTTCACCGAAAGGGGAGAGTTGCAGCTTTTGGAGTATACCCTCAGAAAAACTCTATGTCAGAAAAAAACCGAGATATCTGGTTGGGAAGAGAAATTAACAGGCTTGGATGGGGATCACTGCTTTGACATTGGATATCTCCGGTTCTCCTAGGCCGATTTTCAAAAATCTAGTACCATTGGAAAGAGGGGACCCTCAGCTAACAGCCTAGGGCCTTTGTACTCATGGGGCCCTTGGGCAAGTGCCGATTGAGCCCATACGAAAAGACGGCCCTGGACACATCCCTATTTTCTGGACAGAGGCCAACATCGCCCCCACCTTTCCCTTAAACAGCCGCATATTGCCAATCAGGTTGCAGATCAGGGGCACTCTGTGCAATGACGCAGGACCTGTTCTGCACATGGGTTTGCTTACATCTCTAAATTAAGCCCTATGGACTTGTTATGGGAGTTTTGTGAGTGTGTTGTTGAAGTGGTTGCAAACTCAGATGCTAAATCACGCACACTGGAGTCCATACTCTGATGGAGAATCTGTACCTAGCATACAGCTGATGAAAGTTTTGATGGTGCAACCAAGGATTGCTTATAGAGACGCACCAAGCATGCTTTAACCATCTAAAGACATTGACATTGACAAGACATTGAAAGTGGGCGTCTCAGTCCTTGCACATTTAGATGCATGGCTGTACACCTGAGGAAGGGCTTACAATAGCATTAGCATATAGTCACAGGCGCACCGACGGCAACAGATTAAGGAAGCTGAAGCAGTGTGCAACTCAGAATCAGGCCTTATGATTTAAAAATGAATGATGCTTTCTAAAAATATACAACAGATTCAGAAACAACTCAGTATTAAAAAAGCAAAGGTAATATGTGTTTTTATGTACATAAGACAGGTGTGGCATAGAAGATCTACAGTAATTAGCTAAACAGTCATTAGGTTTACCCCATATGTTCGACATGTATTATGTTGACAGGGTCAAAAGTTCATCATGGAAAAGGTAGACCGTAGAAATGGTCGATAGGTACAAAAGGTCGACATGGAAATGGTTGACGCAAAAAAGGTAGACACAGTTTTTTTTGGGTGCAATTTTCTACGTTTCATCATATGTGACTAAAATTATTGTAAAACTATGTTCTTGCGGTAATCAAGATGTAAAAGTGTAAAAAAATGTAAATCACACAGGGCGCATAGCACCAGGCAGTGCAGATATTATGACTAAAGACTTCCAACCTCTATAACAATATATGCAATAGTTTGTATAATACCACTTCACCCGTGCTCTATATACCACAGATGTAGATATGGTATATTCCAGTTCTTGTATGTTTCCACTCTCCGGCTCCTCTCAGATGAATGAACATATGATGTTTAAAAACGGACCAGAAAATGAAATATAAAAATATATATAGTGTAATACTATTTAAAATGGCACACATGAGCGAATAAAGGACGTCCAATTACCAGCATTTGATGCCAGTTCTCTCCAAATGCCAGCAAATGGACATCCTTTAAATACTCACGGATCTTTTTTCATTATTTAGATTGAATGTCATACATATGCTCTTATTAATGTTTTTTTTTTTAAAATGTTTTTTTTGTTATGGAATGAATTGTGTGCTATTTTAAATGGTATCACACGATAGGCTAAATTTAATAGGGTGCGATTTTGGGAAACGTGCAGATTTTACCGCAAATTTGCACGTTTTCCAAAAATTGCAAATGTAATAGCCTGTGATTTTGTTAAAAATCACAAGTTTTTAACATATACCAAAATCACAAGTGAAAAATCGCATCCAGATGTTTTCCCATTGAAAACAATGAAAATTGCAAATGTAATAGGATGCGATTTTTTTTGCTTGTACACAAAACCATACCAAAAATCACCAGAATAATAGACCAGGTTTAAACTGTAGATTTTTGAAGACATATGCACAGATCAGTGAGACCCGTGCATGATTTTGTCTGTAAAAGTAAAGAAAGTGTTAAAATATATTTTTTTTAAATGACGTGCAGGCCCCCCCCCCCCTCCCCCCCCCCACCCCCAGGGCATAACCAGCCTCGGGCTCTTTGAGCCAGCCCTAGTCGCAAAAATACAGGAAAAAAATTGTTTTGGGGTTCCCCGTATTTAAACAACCAGCACCGGACTCTTGGACCGGTCCTGGTTCCAAAAATACGGGGGACAAAAGAAGTAGGGGTCCCCCATATTTTTTAAACCAGCACTGGGCTCCACTAGCCAGGGAGGTGATGCTGCAGCCGGGGGACACTTTTATATAGGTCCCTGTGGCCAAAGCATCACTCCCCCCAACTATTCACCCCTGGCCGAGGCTCCCTGGGGGAGTGGGGACCCCTAAAATAAAGGGGTCCCCCTTCAGGCACCCAAGGGCCAGGGATGAAGGCTGTCTTCCCCATCCCTGGGCGGTGGATGGAGGGTCAATAGCCTTTAAAAGTGTAAAAAATAGAATATTGTCTTTTGCCGTTGAACTACAAGTGCCAGCAAGCCTCCCCCCGCATGCTGGTACTTCGAGAACCGCAAGTACCAGCATGCGGGGAATTAATGAGCTCACTGGTACTTGTAGTTCTACAACAAAATATTAAAATAAAGACACAGACACCGTGACAGTAAAACTTTAATAAAACATACTTGCACACTCACATACATACTAGTGATGAGCGGGTTCGGTTCCTCGGAAACCGAACCTCCCCGAACTTCACCCATTTTACACGGGTCCGAGGCATACTCGGATTCTCCCATATGGCTCGGTTAACCCGAGCGCGCCCGAACGTCATCATCCCGCTGTCGGATTCTCGCGAGATTCGGATTCTATATAAGCAGCCGCGCGTCGCCGCCATTTTCACTCGTGCATTGGAAATGTTAGGGAGAGGACGTGGCTGGCGTCCTCTCCGTGTATTGTTGATGCAAATATTTGTGCTTGCTTATTGCTTAATTGTGGGGACTGGGGAGCAGCTGTATATTAATAATATAGGAGGAGTACAGTGCAGAGTTTTGCTGATCAGTGACCACCAGTTTTATCCATTCTCTGCCTGAAAAAAAACGCTCCTTATCTGTGATCAGTGTGCTGCATATATCTGTGCTCACACTGCTTAATTGTGGGGATTGGGGAGCAGCTGTATTATATAGGAGGAGTACAGTGCAGAGTTTTGCTGACAGTGACCACCAGTATACGTTGTCTGCCTGAAAAACACTCCATATCTGTGCTCAGTGTGCTGCATATATCTGTGCTCACACTGCTTTATTGTGGGGACTGGGGACCACCAGTATATTATATAGGAGGAGTACAGTACAGAGTTTTGCTGACAGTGACCACCAGTATACGTTGTCTGCCTGAAAAACACTCCATATCTGTGCTCAGTGTGCTGCATATATCTGTGCTCACACTGCTTAATTGTGGGTACTGGGGAGCAGCTGTATTATATAGGAGGAGTACAGTGCAGAGTTTTGCTGACAGTGACCACCAGTATACGTTGTCTGCCTGAAAAACACTCCATATCTGTGCTCAGTGTGCTGCATATATCTGTGCTCACACTGCTTTATTGTGGGGACTGGGGACCACCAGTATATTACATAGGAGGAGTACAGTGCAGAGTTTTGCTGACCAATGACCACCAGTATACGTTGTCTGCCTGAAAAACACTCCATATCTGTGCTGCATTGTAGTATATAATAGGAGTACAGTGCATAATTTTGCAGACCACCAGTATATAATATATAGGAGTACGGTACAGAAGGCCACTGCTCTACCTACCTCTGTGTCGTCAAGTATACTATCCATCCATACATGTGGTGCATTTAAGTTTTGCACAGTTTGCTGACCACCAGTATATAATATATAGCATTACGGTACAGTAGGCCACTGCTGTACCTACCTCTGTGTCGTCAAGTATACTATCCATCCATACCTGTGGTGCATTTAAGTTTTGCACAGTTTGCTGACCACAAGTATATAATATATAGCATTACGGTACAGTAGGCCACTGCTGTACCTACCTCTGTGTCGTCAAGTATACTATCCATCCATACCTGTGGTGCATTTAAGTTTTGCACAGTTTGCTGACCACCAGTATATAATATATAGCATTACGGTACAGTAGGCCACTGCTCTACCTACCTCTGTGTCGTCAAGTATACTATCCATCCATACCTGTGGTGCATTTAAGTTTTGCACAGTTTGCTGACCACCAGTATATAATATATAGCATTACGGTACAGTACAGTAGGCCACTGCTCTACCTACCTCTGTGTCGTCATTCATCAAGTATACTATCCATCCATACCTGTGGTGCATTTCAGTTGTGCGCAGTATATATAGTAGTAGGCCATTGCTATTGATACTGGCATTTAATTCCACACATTAAAAAATGGAGAACAAAAATGTGGAGGTTAAAATAGGGAAAGATCAAGATCCACTTCCACCTCGTGCTGAAGCTGCTGCCACTAGTCATGGCCGAGACGATGAAATGCCATCAACGTCGTCTGCCAAGGCCGATGCCCAATGTCATAGTAGAGAGCATGTAAAATCCAAAAAACAAAAGTTCAGTAAAATGACCCAAAAATCAAAATTGAAAGCATCTGATGAGAAGCGTAAACTTGCCAATATGGCATTTACGACACGGAGTGGCAAGGAACGGCTGAGGCCCTGGCCTATGTTCATGGCTAGTGGTTCAGATTCACATGAGGATGGAAGCACTCATCCTCTCGCTAGAAAAATTAAAAGACTTGCAAAAGCACAGCAAAGAACTGTGCGTTCTTCTAAATCGCAAATCCCCAAGGAGAGTCCAATTGTGTCGGTTGCGATGCCTGACCTTCCCAACACTGGACGGGAAGAGCTTGCGCCTTCCACCATTTGCACGCCCCCTGCAAGTGCTGGAAGGAGCACCCGCAGTCCAGTTCCTGATAGTCAAAATGAAGATGTCACTGTTGAAGTACACCAGGATGAGGATATGGGTGTTGCTGGCGCTGGGGAGGAAATTGACAAGGAGGATTCTGATGGTGAGGTGGTTTGTTTAAGTCAGGCACCCGGGGAGACACCTGTTGTCCGTGGGAGGAATATGGCCATTGACATGCCTGGTCAAAATACAAAAAAAATCAGCTCTTCGGTGTGGAATTATTTCAACACAAATGCGGACAACAGGTGTCAAGCCGTGTGTTGCCTTTGTCAAGCTGTAATAAGTACGGGTAAGGACGTTAACCACCTCGAAACATCCTCCCTTATACGTCACCTGCAGCGCATTCATCATAAGTCAGTGACAAGTTCAAAAACTTTGGATGACAGCGGAAGCAGTCCACTGACCACTAAATCCTGCAAACCACACCACCAACTCCCTCAGTGTCAATTTCCTCCTTACACAGGAAAGCCAATAGTCCTGCAGGCCATGTCACTGTCAAGTCTGACGAGTCCTCTCCTGCCTGGGATTCCTCTGATGCATCCTTGAGTGTAACGCCTCCTGCTGCTGGCGCTGCTGTTGTTGCTGCTGGGAGTCGATCGTCATCCCAGAGGGGAAGTCGGAAGTCCACTTGTACTACTTCCAGTAAGCAATTGACTGTCCAACAGTCCTTTGCGAGGAAGATGAAATATCACAGCAGTCATCCTGCTACAAAGCGGATAACTCAGGCCTTGGCAGCCTGGGCGGTGAGAAACGTGGTTCCGGTATCCACCGTTAATTAAGAGGCAACTAGAGACTTGATTGAGGTACTGTGTCCTCGGTACCAAATACCATCTAGGTTCCATTTCTCTAGGCAGGCGATACCGAAAATGTACACAGACGTCAGAAAAAGAGTCACCACTGTGCTAAAAAATGCAGTTGTACCCAATGTCCACTTAACCACGGACATGTGGCAGGGCAGACTTAGGACTATATGACTGTGATAGCCCACTGGGTAGATGTATTGCCTCCCGCAGCAAGAACAGCAGCGGCGGCACCAGTAGCAGCATCTCGCAAACGCCAACTCGTTCCTAGGCAGGCTACGCTTTGTATCACCGCTTTCCATAAGAGGCACACAGCTGATAACCTCTTACGGAAACTGAGGAACATTATCGCAGAATGGCTTACCCCAATTGGACTCTCCTGGGGATTTGTGACATCGGACAACGCCACCAATATTGTGCGTGCATTACATCTGGGCAAATTCCAGCACGTCCCATGTTTTGCACATACATTGAATTTGGTGGTGCAGAATTATTTAAAAAATGACAGGGGCGTGCAAGAGATGGTGTCGGTGGCCCGAAGAATTGCGGGCCACTTTCGGCATTCAGCCACCGCGTGCCGAAGACTGGAGCACCAGCAAACAGTCCTGAACCTGCCCTGCCATCATCTGAAGCAAGAGGTGATAACGAGGTGGAATTCAACCCTCTATATGCTTCAGAGGATGGAGGAGCAGCAAAAGGCCATTCAAGCCTATACATCTGCCCACGATATAGGCAAAGGAGGGGGAATGCACCTGACTCAAGCGCAGTGGAGAATGATTTCAACGTTGTGCAAGGTTCTGCAACCCTTTGAACTTGCCACACGTGAAGTCAGTTCAGACACTGCCAGCCTGAGTCAGGCAATTCCCCTCAAGAGGCTTTTGCAGAAGAAGCTGGAGACATTGAAGGAGGAGCTAAAACAGAGTGATTCTGCTAGGCATGTGGGACTTGTGGATGGAGCCCTTAATTCGCTTAACCAGGATTCACGGGTGGTCAATCTGTTGAAATCCGAGCACTACATTTTGGCCACCGTGCTCGATCCTAGATTTAAAACCTACGTTGTATCTCTCTTTCCGGCAGACACAAGTCTGCAGAAGTTCAAAGACCTGCTGGTGAGAAAATTGTCAAGTCAAGCGGAACGTGACCCGTCAACAGCTCCTCCTTCACATTCACCCGCAACTGGGGGTGCGAGGAAAAGGCTAAGAATTCCGAGCCCACCCGCTGGCGGTGATGCAGGGCAGTCTGGAGCGAGTGCTGACATCTGGTCCGGACTGAAGGACCTGCCAACGATTACTGACATGTCGTCTACTGTCACTGCATATGATTCTCTCACCATTGAAAGAATGGTGGAGGATTATATGAGTGACCGCATCCAAGTAGGCACGTCAGACAGTCCGTACGTATACTGGCAGGAAAAAGAGGCAATTTGGAGGCCCTTGCAGAAACTGGCTTTATTTTACCTAAGTTGCCCACCCTCCAGTGTGTACTCCGAAAGAGTGTTTAGTGCAGCCGCTCACCTTGTCAGCAATCGGCGTACGAGGTTACTTCCAGAAAATGTGGAGAAGATGATGTTCATCAAAATGAATTATAATCAATTCCTCCGTGGAGACATTCACCAGCAATTGCCTCCAGAAAGTACACAGGGACCTGAGATGGTGGATTCCAGTGGGGACGAATTAATAATCTGTGAGGAGGGGGATGTACACAGTGAAAGGGGTGAGGAATCGGAGGATAATGATGAGGTGGACATCTTGCCTCTGTAGAGCCAGTTTGTGCAAGGAGAGATTGATTGCTTCTTTTTTGGTGGGGGCCCAAAGCAACCAGTCATTTCAGTCACAGTCGTGTGGCAGACCCTGTGGCTGAAATGATGGGTTCGTTAAAGTGTGCATGTCCTGTTTATACAACATAAGGGTGGGTGGGAGGGCCCAAGGACAATTCCATCTTGCACCTCTTTTTTCTTTCATTTTTCTTTGCATCATGTGCTATTTGGGGACAATTTGTTGAAGTGCCATCCTGCCTGACACTGCAGTGCCACTCCTAGATGGGCCAGGTGTTTGTGTCGGCCACTTGTGTCGCTTAGCTTAGTCACACAGCGACCTTGGTGCGCCTCTTTTTTTCTTTGCATCATGTGCTGTTTGGGGACAATTTTTTTGAAGTGCCATCCTGCCTGACACTGCAGTGCCACTCCTAGATGGGCCAGGTGTTTGTGTCGGCCACTTGTGTCGCTTAGCTTAGCCATCCAGCGACCTTGGTGCAGCTCTTTTTTTCTTTGCATCATGTGCTGTTTGGGGACTATTTTTTTGAAATGCCATCCTGTCTGACACTGCAGTGCCACTCCTAGTTGGGCCAGGTGTTTGTGTCGGCCACTTGTGTCGCTTAGCTTAGCCATCCAGCGACCTTGGTGCACCTCTTTTTTTCATTGCATCATGTGCTGTTTGGGGACTATTTTTTGAAGTGCCATCCTGTCTGACACTGCAGTGCCACTCCTAGATGGGCCAGGTGTTTGTGTCGGCCACTTGGGTCGCTTAGCTTAGCATTTCCAGCGACCTCGTTGCAAATTTTAGGACTAAAAATAATATTGTGAGGTGTGAGGTGTTCAGAATAGACTGAAAATGAGTGGAAATTATGGTTATTGAGGTTAATAATACTATGGGATCAAAATGACCCCCAAATTCTATGATTTAAGCTGTTTTTGAGTGTTTTTTGTAAAAAAACACCCGAATCCAAAACACACCCGAATCCGACAAAAAATTTTCAGGGAGGTTTTGGCAAAACGCGTCCGAATCCAAAACACGGCCGCGGAACCGAATCCAAAACCAAAACACAAAACCCGAAAAATTTCTGGTGCACATCACTAACATACACACACTTACACATACTTACCTATATCCAACGTAGCCATTCACGTCCACTTGTCCTGTAGCATCCACGATCACTGTAAATAAAATCACTTGTGTCTAGTCCTCTTCTTTCCAGAAGGCATCCATGGGTTAAAAAAAATAAACCGCAAAAAAAACGGAATGCCAGGACCCCCCGTGACTCAGGAGCCGCCAGCCAATCAGGGAACACCACGTCATAGCGCTCTCCTGATTGGCTGGTGGGTCCCAGCCTGCCAGTCAAGCGCCAGCCAATCAGGAGAGCGCTATGACATGGAGCTTCCTGATTGGCTGGTGGCTCCTTGAGTGACAGGAGTCACGGGGGGTCCCGCGTAAAGAGGATCCATGTGTAAACATGGATCTCTTGTAATTCGAGGGTCCTGGTTTTTTGCGTTTAATGTTTTTTAACCAATGGATACCTACTGGAAAGAAGAGGACTAGACACAAGAGGTAGGTGAGTATTTTATTTTTATTTACAGTGATCGTGGATGCTACAGGACAAGTGGACATGAACGGCTACGTTGGATGTAGGAAAGTATGGGTAAGTGTGTTTATGTATGTGAGTGTGTGTGCAAGTATGTTTTATTAAAGTTTTACTGTCACGGTGTCTGTGTGTTAATTTTAATATTTCTTTTGTTGTAGAACTACAGGTACCAGAGGGCCCGTTAATTCCCCACATGCTGATACTTGTGGTTTTTGTGGTACATGTGCAGCATCATCTCCCTGGCTTGTGGAGCCTGGTGCTGGTTTCAAAAATGCAGGGGACTCCTACTTCTTTTGTTCCCCGTATTTTTGGAACCAGGACCGGTCCAAGAGTCCGGTGCTGGTTGTTTAAATACAGGGAACCCCCAATCAATTTTTTCCCTGTATTTTTGCAACCAGGACCAGCTCAAAGAGCCCGAGGCTGGTTATGCTCTTGGGGGGAACCTGCACGTCAATTTTTTTTTTAATAACACTTTCCTTACTTTTACAGACTGAATCATGCACGGATCTCACTGATCTGTGCATGCTTCTGACTAAGTAATAAAAACATGACCTAAAATCTGCATGTTTTTATTACTAAAAATCGCATGTTTTCTTTACTAAAAAAATGCAAATAATCACATGCAAATCTCGTTTTAACCTTAAAATTTGCACCCTATTACATTTGCGATTTTTAGTAAACAATCGTAAATTACAAACGTGCGATTTTGTTCGATTTTTTTAAACACCTAAAAAAATCGCACCCTACTACATCTAGCCTTATATATATTTTTTATTTCATTTTCCGGTCCGTTATTAAATAGCACATGGTCATCCATCTACTGACAGGACCCAGAGGGGGTAATTCCAAGTTGATCTCAGCAGGAATATTGTTAGCAGTTGGGCAAAACCATGTGCACTGCAGGGGAGGTAGATATAACATGTGCAGAGAGAGTTAGATTTGGGTGGGTTATTTTGTTTCTGTGCAGGGTAAATACTGGCTGCTTTATTTTTAGACTGCAATTTAGATTGCAGATTGAACTCACCACACCCAAATCTAACTCTCTCTGCACATGTTATATCTGTCTCCCCTGCAGTGCACATGGTTTTGCCCAACTGCTAACAAAATTCCTGCTGCGATCAACTTGGAATTACCCCCAGAGAGTGTAAACATACAAGAACCGGAATATACCATATCTACATGGAATATAGAGCGTGGGTGGAGTGGTATTATACAACCTATTACATGAATGTCCTTGCGGGCTCGCCTCGCTCCGCTACTGCTGCATTTACAACCGTTTACTATTTTTAATTGTAAACCAGGCCAATGGTAAATCAAGCAAAACGTGTGTTGACCGTGTGTCGGCTATTGTCATATCGATCTTTTGTACCTGTTGACCTTAAGCACTGTCTTCCTTTTACCTGTCGACCTTTTGACCCTGTCGACCTAATGCATGTCAACCATATGGTGTTGATCTACTGACTGTCTATCTAGACACTATCTATCTATACATTGGCAGTCACATAAGACTTTCTAGCTGGCATTATTCACTGATTTTGCAAAAATGTATAATTTTACTGGCAACCTTCCAGCGATTTGCAAATCACCGTATGTAATAATATTGTAAAACAATTGTCAGAATCAGCCCTTTTAAAAATCATTCCACTGCACGTTGCTGTCCCATTTTTTTTTATATTCCAGATACAAGTGTTCTGATGTAGTACTACAAGTCTCCTGATGTAATAGGTTACTAGTTTAAAAATTGCCTCCAAAACCACCAGAAAATAAACTCACAAACAACAGAGGTGCTTCTGGCTGGCAAAATGAACGTTAAAAACAAAAATGCTTATTAATCAGCCCTTCCCTGCCACAGTATCACCAGTACTTGCACTCAAAGGCATAATCGGTGGGACAAAAAATGTAACACCCCTGAGAAAGTAGATACCAGCACTATGCCTGGACAGGCTGGGCTGGGAACACCATAACAGTATTGGTGTATCTATAACAGGTATCAGAGGTACCCTGCACACAGGCCCACACAGTTCACCAAGCACATATATACCCCTTTTCCACCTAGAAGCACGGGTCGCAGCCGGGAACCTGACACGTGTGCTACCCGGCTGCAGCCCGTGCTCAGCCCCCTTTCCCACTGCACTCACCAATCCGGCATATTGCCGGGTTGGTGACGCAGCTGGCAAGGTGGCAGGGGTGGTGCTGGGAGATCACATGATCTCCCAGCACCGCCCTTCCATACACTGTGAACGGGAGCCGTGACGCATCGACACTGCTTCCGTTTACACTGCACAGCTTACCAGGTTGAACTCGTGTTCAACCCGGTAAGCTACCCGGGTAGGATTCCCGGATCTGGGTTATTTGCAGAGGGACCCTCTTCCACTAGCAAAAAACACGGGTAAATGCGCGCCCCGTGCATTTACCCGTGTTTTTTGAGCTAGTGGAAAAGGGGTGATAGATGATGCTTACCTGTACACTGTCGCTGCAGAAATGTGTACATGTTGTGGTTACCATTATCCCAGAGATCTGCACATGTATAGCAGAACAATCACTGAGAAAATGGTGCAGGCACTATACTCCCAGAGATCACTGCTTGCACAGTAGAGTCTGACACAGTTGCAGAGCCCACTCACAGACTGCACATGCCCCCCCCCCCCCACCCCCCCTCTCTCTTAATCCACATAGCAGGGGTACTTACAGTGTGGGTTCTCCTGCCAGGATGTCCACAAACCCCTGCCTAGGGCTGAACAAGGTACCACTTACAAGGAGGTGCCAGTTTGACTGTCTGTGTCACTCACAGACAGTCAAAGACTCAGAATATGTGACTGTCTGAGTGACAACGGCAATTTCTCAGTCTAGGCATGGACACAGTGGGAATTGTGTTGCACTACTGGATAAATACCATGAGATGCTGTAGAGTAGGGATGGCCATCATTGACCATCGATGATTGAAAACCATCAATGGTTTATGGCCGATGATGAATATTTCACCATCGATGGTGGAGAACCAGATGGTTTCCCGCCATCGATAGTAACTGTATACCCCAATGCAGTGCGGTGGGGCGGAGCCTTTTCTGCCATACTAACGTTTGTGCCAACGTTTTGACTGAATAAAGTATATGGAAAATACAAAGAATTAGTTTGAAATATCTTCTTTGCATTATTCTAATAATTTTTATAGCCAAAACTCTGGAGTGAAAAGTCTATGGCAGGTGAGGCAGTGCCTCACCTGCTTATCTTCTCCGCACATCTCTGATTAACACTAACCAAATTTCCAGGAGTTTATACTGCTGCACCTGTGTATAATGCCCAGATGTACCCGTTGGCTCATATGTTGCATGTAAATCTGGCTCTGGTGCTAGCCAGTGGCTCCTAAGCCATTTAGCTCACTGCACGTCCCTGGCTATACCCAGTGGTTGTTTTTTTGTTGTTTTCAGGGCTGCTGCTGCACAGAGCTGCAGACTGTCAGCCAGCATCCCTGCACCACCCCTCTGTCTCTTACATTGCGTAAGAGCTGGGAATAGAATGTCCCACCTCTTTCACAGACTGACCTGTCATTCACAACTCAGCCCAGCCCCCAGCTCTCAGATTCAGGAACCATCTATGGTTTGTGTCACCATTGCCACACCATTTCTACTGCAGAGGGGTCGAGGAGCAAGTGCTGATTAGAGGAGCCTATCACATGCTCCTGTGACCCGTGGAGATTAGCAGCAGCTGCAGCCTCTTGGGAGATTCACAGTGAGAACAGAACAGCAACAGTAAAATGAAGCTTGGGGGTGGGGTGTTGGGATGGGAAGGAGTAGGAGGGTAATTGGTATCGATAGGAAAAGTTTATAAATAAATTGTGAGTGGGTTTTATTGTGATAGTCATGGGAAAGTTAAGTTGAAGGGGTAACTTGTTTTGGGGGGATTATTTAACATGAGGGTTTTTTTATTAGACAGAGGGTGGTACAGTAATGACTGTGACTGGAATTACTTTTGTGGATAAGGGAATGTTTATATGGGGGATGGTTAGTTACAGAGAATCCGTATTATATGGCAATCATTCACAGAATCTGAAACATAGAATGCCAGTCAAACCACTGACTGTGCGTCACCTATTATGTTATTCCCAGCCCACCCTGTCTAAGGCTAGTGCTGGTAGCGGTTCTTTTGTGGGCACCACATGTTTATAAGACAATTTTGAGACTTTGAGCAATATTCAATTGTTATCGCAGCAGCAGCCACTAGATGGCGTCCCAAGGAGCAATTAAATTGTTGCTTCGTTCAGGCATGATGGTTGCCGGTGCTGGCATTTCAGCTAACACCCCGGGAAGTGGTAAGCTGAAATGTGAGAAAAGTTACCTGTTTAGGCGCCCATTACTTTAGTCGGCTTTATGGACACAATAGCCACACACAAAAAAGATCAATTGAATATCGCCTTACGGTCTCCCGTCACTTTATACGGGAGATCGGGTGCGATATAACAATTGAATATCACCCTTTGAGTACTAGAGCTGCTAACACTTTGGGGAGGAGGGAGCAGATATTCAGAGTTGGCTGCTTCAAACGGAGCTGTGGCTGAGATGCAGAAGACTTTGAATAGTTGCTAAATGTTCCAACTCATATAGTTGCTGAAAACTGCAAGATCTGTCCACAAAGCAGACTAGTGTGTAACTCTAAATAGGGCTCAAAATTTTTTGATACCAATGATGGGGACAGTGGAGCTTAACCTAGGTATAGGCCTAGTATATATTTCAGAGCCAGAGTAGCTCAATCTGACTGTATTGTTTACATTAATCTATTCAGTTCCATCATATGTATTTTTTATGTGGACCATAGGTTGAGCAGTGTATAAAATATACCATTTCTTTGCAGTTTACATTTGTCCTACCGTAATGTTTCTTTAATCACTGACTTCAGCCAAGGCATCTCGGTGATATGTTCTCTAGTAGGAACAGTCTCTCCGGGCACAACAGTAGCCAACTCCTGGTACAAAGCCTCCTGGACCTCCATGTCTCTTGACAGATGGTATAAAGCCCATGCTAAAGTGTTCGACGTCTAAAGCAGAGCGAGAAGAGGAATTATCCCCTAAATATAATACCTATAGATTGAGCAAACGGAACACGGATTTATGAGGTTAAATATATACTTTACGGTGGAAACATTTAGAGCTAATGTTGACAGGACTGCCACCTGCATAACCCATTTTGCTTCACTGTCTATGAATTGACCATTGATGGGTCAATGCGTCAACTGGCACTGAGATTATTCCACGTTCAAGCCAGTCAGTAGGTATATGTTGTCCATTGATAAGAAGCAAGAACAAAAATAGAAATGAATAAGTAAATCTAAATCCATACCTACACTAAGTATACATACTACGGCATTACATCTTTTTGTCATGTTCTAAAAAATTAGTTTTTTTTCTATGCTCTCCTATTAAAATAAGTGTTATAGTCATTAACAAATCTGTTCCAGCATAAATATTTTGATGATTTGACTTTTTTTGTAATGCATAAGTTTGGATCAAATGAAGGGGGGAGGGGGGAGGAAACATGGTGGAGAAGTGGTGGATATGCTTTTAGAGATACCAGCTGACTATTTCCAGATAGCGTTTCAAATTTTATTTTACGTATGTTGCTTTTACCATATGTACTAATACACTTCTCCTGCTGTGTTATACCATATTGTTTTCCTATGCACTTCTGAATGTAATTATCTGCAGGATTGTAGTTACTGTACTTATCTTTACTTCTCTCAGGCAAGATTCATACCAGTAGTACAAGGTAATGTTATTCAAGGAGACTTACATGATCTACAGATAATCCTTTCTACCTAGATTGTTTGGTATGCGGATGGCCCTTTCAGTGCAGTGCAGTGGTTATTAAATATCACAATATTGGCACCATGATTATGTTTTCACATAAATGGAAAACATAAACTGAGAGAAAGAGAGAGAAAATGAAATACCGTGTCCACTCCAGCCAGTAGCAGTTCGGCCACACTGCCATACACCTCCTTGGTGGTCAATTTACCACTGGATAGTAGATATGTCAGGTACTCTCCCTCTATCTCCTCACCACGATCCAAGCTTGCTTGTATCTTCTCCATTTTCTGATCTATCAACTTGTTTCCTAGATTTAACAGACAAAGGTATTTACCTATGTGTCTCATTCACCGCTATCTGCAGATAATGCGCTTTTCAGCCTATAACTAACGCATGAAAAGTGAAAACCACGATTATAATAAGTAATGGTTTCCTAGGGTCTTGCTCCCACCACTGTGTATTGACGTCTTAATTACACTTGTTAAGTTTTTGGGAGACAGGTCTCCAGACTCCTGAAAGAAGGGCAACTCTTTTGCAACCCCCAACTTCTCAAGTTAGGTGTGCAGGGTTTGATAACACGGTTTGCTATGAATAGCGTTGTCATGGTCTATTCTGCAGATCAGCAATTTCCGCAAGTTTTTGAGTAACTGGTCAGGAATTACACTATTTGTAGAGCTACATCCTTACCTCTTCAGTCTCACTCTTCTTGGACATACTATATGCTACAAACGTTGTGGATTTACTATGTGCAGCTACTTCTTTTCCGGAGTTCTGTGGTAAGCAATTTTAGACTTACTTACTGTTGTGCAGCACATTGCCGGAAACCTGTGCATTTCTTTTGTATATATTTTTTACTTGAGCTTAGTACTTTTACAAGACCTTACTATCTCTCTGATACAAACTAACTGAACTACAGAGCACCCTATTATGTGCTGTGTGTGGTGGGTTCCGAGCCACGAATGTGTTTTGGAGTTAGTATGCCAGTAGCGAAAAAAAGGGGACTGTGAGTGGGAGCTATGGGAAAAACAAAGCCTATGTTCTAACCTGGCCTCTAAACCGTTCTTATGCCAACTGTCAACTCAATCGATTCAGAGGTTTATAACAGAGCAAAAAAGCTTAAAGTAGAGATGAGCGGGTCGGGTTTACTTGGTTTTACTCGGATTTACTCAGTTCTCAAAACGGCATCTTATTGGCTCACAGATGTCACGTGTTTTGGATAGCCAATAGAAAAAATCAGGATAAAACCGAACTGCCGTTTATTCTGGCGTTAAATCCGTACCCGCTCATCTCTATCTTAAAGAGGCCTTCATCAGATTTCATAAGACTATAGCTATAATCCATCCTCTCTGGCATCTTAATCATAAGAATCAAAGAGCAGTTAGTTGTTTTCCCTGCTGGTTTAAACTTACCAAATTCAAACATATAATCCCAGCTTTGAATGTACCATTTCCAGAAGGGTAATATATTGTTGGTCCAGGATGGCAGGAAACTTACGAACACTGAATTTGTCAACATGTCACCAATAGAGGTGATAAACTTTTTGGTGTCAGGTGGGATGACCTTGTCCACACAACCAATACGGGTCTCAAATAGTATGTATGAGATAGCTGAAATGTAAATGAGAGGGATGATAGTACCAGAGTAAAACCTACTTTCTACATACTTTCTACAGATTCAAAAGTACAGTAATAAAAGCAGACAAGAGGGAATTTCAGAGAAAGACAACAGAGGCACAAAAGGCAAATCTGGAGCTGAAACAGGGATGCAATTTAGTAAAATGTTTAAACTGATAAGAGGCTAAGGGGGTTATTCAGAGTTGTTAGCAAACCAAAAAGTTAGCAATTGGGAAAAACCATGGTGCACTGCAGGTGGGGCAGATATAATATGTGCAGAGAGATTAGATTTGGGTGGGGTGTGTTCAAACTGAAATCTAAATTGCAGTGTAAAAATAAAGCAGCCTGTATTTACCCTGCACAGAAACAATATAACCCACCCAGGGGCGAGGCCAGAACTTTATGGGCACCATAGCAACATTTTCAAGGGGCCTCTGTGCTTCTAGAGAGACATCTCTCCACAGAAGGTGTTAATCTTATGCCCCATAATAGTGCCTTAGTTCATTTTCTGAACCATAGTAGTGCCTTAGTTAAAGTTATGCCCATTAGTAGTGTCCTAGTTTATTTTTCCCTAGTTTGCATGATGTCACATTGTAGGGCTGCCAGTACACATAATGCAACACAGTACCTCCTTTAAAACATTATGACATACAGTGTCTCCAGTACCTCCTTTAAAACATTATGACAGTTCATAATATGCCACACTATAGTGCCTCCACTTCATATTATGTCACATTACAGTAGCCCAGTTCATATTATGTAACATTATAATGTCATCCAGTTTATTTTCTTTTTTTTTTTAAACATTTTATTGAAGAAATGCACAACATACAAAAAATATATGCATAAGTAATAAGTAGATCTGCAACAGCAAATGAGTTAAAGCAAACATGAAATATATCAGGTAAACAGATAAAAATGAATGTTGAGGGGGTCACACGTCCCGCACATCGCACACAAACACATAACAAATCAAAAGGCAACAACACAATCAATTTTAAGCAGTGTCAACGAGAGCTCAAAACGGAGGACAGTTTGAGGAGAGCATCTCCAAGTTGTACCAGGAGGTAAGTAATACACCTTTCCGCATTATATCTCTTTGGGCCAGAGGCAAAGTTTTTATATAAGGCAACCAGGTTTTAAAAAATTTGTCTGCCCTCGCCTCCTTATTAATGGACATTTCTAACCAATCCATATTGAATAAATGAGTGATTCTAGGCAGTAATAACGTAAGGGTCAAAGTGTCTGAGGATATCCACTGTGAGAGGATGGTCTTCCTCCCTGCGGCAGCAATTTTTGCTATTAAGTTGCGGTGTCCCATGGGCGGCCTCCCACTAGAAGTCGGATATATATCCCAAAGGGCCCATTCAGGAGAAAGGGCGAAAGATATACCCAGGGTGTTTTGAATATAATTCTGTACAAGCGACCAAAACTTGGCCACCTCAGGGCAGCTCCATAAACAATGATAGAGATCTGCATCAGGAGCTTGACACTTAAAACAGGCAGAAGTCGATGATATACCCATGAGACAGCGCAACCTAGGTGTAATATAAGATCTATGTAAGATCTGATACGTCATTTCTGCATAAGATGTTGAAATCAAAAGTTTGTTAAGCCGTACAAAGGCATCAAGTATAGATTTGAAAGGTAAAGATGGAAAATCATTTGTCCACTTAGCCATACCCGTAGACAGAGTATCAACATTCACGGATCGTTTGATATGTACATAAATAACAGATGTGGAGCAACCCCTCCCTGGGCAGCAACGTAGCGCACCATCCAGCACGTTCGCCTTGTCAGATATAGACAATTTAGACACCACCTTTGTAGCGTAACTGCGTATCTGAAAATAAAGAAAAAGGGGGATATACAAATGAGGGAATTTCTCCACCAAACAATCGTGGGAGAGCACTTTAAGGGAGGTTGGATCTAAAATCTGGTGAAGTAAGTGCAAACCTCCAAAATACCAGTCCCTAAGCACAGTAGATGTAGTAGTGTAAGGCATTTGAAAGTCCTTGTTGTGTGATAGTGGAAGAAATAGTGTGGTATAGGTCGAGATGCCCATCCGGGAGCGAGACCGTCTCCATGCCATACAAGTACTAATTAATAATAGGTTACAGGCCACATGTGGAGGATATGTAGTGGGTTTCATATGTAGTAAACTAGGGAGGAGAATGTCTGGACAAAAGGCTTGTTCCAAATCAGTATTTGCAAAATCAGAGCAATCAACTGCTAATCTGTATTGTGCTGCTAAAACATAACTGCGTATACAAGGCAAGTTAATACCCCCATAGTTTTGACTTTGGCTTAACTTAAAAAGTGAAATTCTAGGCTTTTTCCCCGCCCATATGAATTTAATCATGGCCGTAGACAGTAACCGAATGTCTGAATCCTTAAGCATCAAATGGAGCATTTGTATAGGATAAAGCAATCTGGGGAACGAGATCATTTTAATTAAATGGCATCTGCCAATGTATGAAAGCGGGAGGTATTTCCAAGATTGAAAATCTGCCATAATGCGAGAGATTACTGTCGGGAAATTAACCGTATAAAGGTCAGAAGCACCGGGATATTAAGTCCCAAATATTTCAGAGAGGAGTGTGCCCATTTAAAAGGAAATCACCCATCCCACCCCTCCACAGCTTTTGAATGTAATGCCAAGGCCTCTGTTTTAGATTCATTTACCTGGAACCCTGAAATGGACTCAAAGGTATGAAGCAGTCTTAAAAAACTGGGGAAGGCCTCTTGAGGGTTAGCAAAATATAATAACAAGTCGTCAGCATAGGCCGAAACCTTAAGCTCATGAGAACCAATTTTTATGCCTAGACAGTCAGTATTGTTGTAGAATTGCCTAATAAGGGGATCAAGGGCTAAGTCGAAAAGTAGGGGAGATAAGGGGCAACCCTGCTAAGTGCCCCTGTGGAGTGAGAAACTATCAGTGTTCAAGCCGTTTACCATGAGAAACGCGGTCGGGCTAGAGTATAACATGCGAAAAAGTCGGACAAAAGAGGAACCAAAATTTTGTAGGTGAAAAAGCCTAAGGAGATGGTTCCAGGAAACTCGATCAAAGGCTTTATCGGCGTCACAGCTGACCAATAAAGAACTTCCCCCAGTTACTCCCGCTGGGTTGTGTAAGAGCAGCGACCACTTGTCTATTATTATGTACAGAGGACCTGCCTTTCACAAAACCAGATTGGGAATGGTGAAGCAACTTTGGAAGCAGTAACTGTAGACGCTGTGCCAGCAAGGTAGTGAATAGTTTTAAATCTTGGTTTAGTAAAGATATGGGGCGGTAGGACTGTATTAAAGTGGGATCCTTCCCAGGTTTGGGTATCAGGATAATGTGGGCTTGAGTAAAGGAGGGAGGTGGGGCTTGGCCAGAAAGAATTGAATTAAAAAGGACAACTAAATGAGGGACGATATGTGGAGCCAATATTTTATAATATTCTGCGGATAGGCCATCGGGGCCTGGAGCCTTACCATTGGTTAGGCGTTTTATCACAGATAAAATTTCTAAGTCATTGGTAGGGGCAGTAAGAGATTCATGTTCCTCATCCGTCAAAACAGGTGAACCTGCCAATCTGAGGAAGGACATACCTAAAGAAGGGTGATCCGGTGGAGCAGCATACAATGTCTTAAAATAATTCAAAAAAGAATCTGTTATTTCTAAGGGAACAGTTAAAACCTGTCCGTCTGAGAGAATCTGCAAGACAGTAAATGGGGGGCGTTGACTTCTAACCACGTTAGCCAGCAATTTGCCTGACCTATTACCCCATCTAAAGTATCAATGTTTTTGAAAATCTAAGACCCATTGAGCACGCTCGGTACATAGAGTGTCATAAAGGTGTTTAGTGGTCAAATATGTGTGGCGAGTCTCAGCGGTGTCAGATCTCAACATATTTGCATATGCTGCGGTCAATGCCTGCCCAAGATCCGTATACCTCTGATTAAGTACTCTCCGTTTATGGGCAACATAATTAATTATATGACCACGCAGTACCGGTTTTGATGCGGCCCAGAACAGATTAATGTCGTCCATGTGTTGTAGATTGTCATCCACATAATTTAGAAAATGTCGTTCTAAATCTAATTTGAAGTCAGGGGAGTCAAACAGATACGAGGGAAATCTCCAATTAAATGAAGTAATTGAGGGATTAGAAAGAGATAAAGTGAACCAGGTAGGGGCGTGATCGGAGATGACAATATTTTCCACCTTAGATTGAGAGACCCTGGAAAGTAAATGTGTAGGCAAAAGCCAAAAGTCAATTCTAGTGGAGGTGCGGTGAGGATGAGAATAAAAGGTGTAATCCCTTTCCACAGGATATTGATGACGCCACGGGTCTGACAGCTGCAAGGAAGAAACAAAAAATCGTAATGCGGATGGCGCGCTACCCCGCCCCCCGGTACCTGATCTGTCTAACATAGGGTCCAAAGTAGCATTAAAATCCCCACCCAAAATGACGGCCCCTTCAGCCCATTCCTGTAATTTAACATAAAGATCGGTAAAAAAGGCACCATTCGGGCCATTGGGTGCATATATAGTGGCTATCGTGTAAATTGAGTTTTCAATGCGCAGTTTAACAAATAGAAATCTGCCTTCAGAGTCACACAGTTTATCAAGGACAACATAACGTAGAGACTTATGAAGAAGCAGCATCACACCCCTTTTTTTAGTCGTAAAGGAGGCAGAGAAGAATTCCCCTATCCAAGTGTCCCGCAATTTATTATTGTCACCCTCCCTCCAATGGGTCTCCTGGAGTACCGCTACGTCCGGTTTAAGACGTTTAAGGTGTTGTAACACCTTTTTCCTCTTTATAGGGGTATTTAAGCCCTCCACATTCCAGGATAGGAATTTAATATGTGTTTTTCTACTCAGTGATAAAGTAGCAGGGTCTATAGGATGAGCCAATACCACATTTAGTAAAAGAAGTCAATTTGAATACAGCAAGGAAAGGAGTCCCCCATGTCCCAGCGAGCAAGGGAACTACAAGGTGCGACTGCGTGTGACCCCCCAACCCCAACAACAGCATACAACAAAAGAAGACGAACAAAATAACATATGACATAAGTCCTGCAGCTCTTCCATTTTGTAACATTATAAGAACCAACGCAATAGACCAGAGCAGTCTATCATGAAACAAATAGAAACCTCTGATATGAATAAGGGGGGAAAGGAGCTGGAGGAAAAAGGAAAGACTAACAAAAGGGAGAGAGGGGTGAAGAGAGCTAGAAAAGGAAGAGAAAAAGGAAAGAACAAAAAAGCAGGCAATGAGATGGAACAAGAATAAGACCCCGGGAACGGCGTCAGTCAGAAACAGCCCGGGACATAAAATAACAGTTAACCACAACATGATGAAATAAACAGTGAGAAACATCATGATGATAATTGCAATAAGAACAATTGCACAATACTAGCTGGCATGACAGTCAATCACTCCGCGGCAGTAGAGATAGCAGGAAGAGAGGCCACGAAAGTCTTGGCTGGTTCCACTGAATCAAAAAAGAATTGTTTGCCGTCATGATGTACTCGAAGTTTGGCAGGGTATAGAAGAGCAAAGCGAACTCCAGCCTCGAACAGTAACTTGCACACCAGCGAAAATTCACGGCGTTTCATCGCCACCTGATAAGAGAAGTCCTGAAACAACATCAAACGATTCCCTTGATAGGACAGATCTTGAGCTTTGCGGTATGCCTCCATGACACAAACTTTATCCGTGTAATTAAGGAACCGGAATATAACAGGCCGAGGTCTGCGCTGGTCAGTCCGACGGCCAGGTCCAACGCGATGAACTCTTTCAATCAGGAAGGAGCCGGAAGCAGGTGCGCAATGAAGTTCCTGCAGCAGCCAGGTTGAGACCATATCCATGAGATCCCTTTGGCAGACCGACTCAGGCAGACCAATCAGACGTAAGTTATTCCAACGATTTCGGTTTTCAAGGTCCTCTAACTTGTCGTGTACTGCTGTGAGGGACGTTTCATGTGTATCAATCAGTGCTTTTGCAGCGGACAAATCATCCTCAAGATCTGAGATCCGTTGTTCTGCCTCATCCAGACGTGTCTCATGTACTTTTATTTGCACCATGGTAGAGTCAATCGCCTCCTTCAAACTTGCCAATTTTTTGTCAAGCAGCGGGGAGATAATATCAGAAATTTCTTGTGCTTTAGCGACAGAGGCAGATGCATATTTGGTCGAATCCGAGACTCCTGCAAGGATGTTATCTCTTGGGAGATCGGAGTGGAAGCTCTGGTTTCACGATTTTTAGTAGCCTGGTTACCTTTACCACCCTTCTGTTGCTTGGCCATATATTTATCCATGACAAAACAGGTGACGTGGTACCAAAAAAATAATCACTATATAAAAGATGAAAAAATAAAAAATAAAATAAAAATACAAATAAAAAAGCAGACACTGCAGGTGTCTGACCAGCAGGGGGAGCCAAAGTCAAAGCCAGCAAACAAACAAGAAAAAAATAAAAATAAAATCCACCTCGTGTGCAGTGTGTTTAGCAGAGGGCAAAGAGATCAGGCCAGGTAGAGGAGAAGCAGCTGAGAAGTACCTGGGAGGCCCCACAGGACTGATGACTTCAGGAAGTTGGTGAGTGTAGTCTCCAGGGGTGACAAACTCAGCCTTCCAGCGGGTCTGAGATGTGGGAGACAGGAGGTGACACACAGCAGGGCAGTAGCTGCAGGTCCACAGTGCCGTTTACAGCCCTCAGTACTCACACTGGCCGCCTCACAGAGTCCCAGGAGCAGGGGAAGACAGAGGGGGAAAAGAGCCCAGCCGATCCAAGATGGCGGCCGCGGGTGGGAGCGCCGACTAAAACCAGTCGGCGGTAACCAGATCCGGCAGATCTAACCAGATCTGCCAGATCTGGCAGTAACAGGGCAGTGGAGAGCCGGGACCAGCGTCCACTTGTCCACCACTATCTCCAGTACCCCAGGTGACAGTATGGGGGTACAGCTCCCGGCGCCAGCAGTGTGTAATAGGCGCCCAGCGTGCGAGGAGCAGAGAGCTCACCTAAAATGCAGCCTGTTGCAGGGGCTGCCCACCGGAAGTCTTCTCCAGTTTATTTTCTACCACATTACAATAGAGCTTTTGTTTGTATCCTATACATATAGGTCCAGGAGCATACCTATATGTATTGTAGACCCCAAGGCCAAAGATTGTAAGGGCCCTTATGTACCACCCAATGGTGAAAAATGTATATAACACATGTAACTCATACTTTCCTACTCTCCCGAAATGGCCGGGAGGCTCCCTAAATGGCCGAGAGGCTCCCGAAAATCGGGTGGTGCTCCCGGACACCCAGAAGAGTTAGAAAGTCTCCCAGCTGGCAGCCGAGGTCCCACACCCCCTGGGGAAACACTTAAGTATCCCCCGCAGTGGGGGTGCCGAAGACGCGATTTTCATCATCGTGACCCCGCCCCCTGTCCCACTATGCCGGTGTTGACGCACACTTGCACAGCAGAGCATACTAGTTCAGGGCAGGCACGGAGACCACATTTCAGCAGCAGCAGATCCCACTTCCTGTCCCAGCGCACATTGTGGGAACTTAGACCTCATGGGGGCCCCCTTCCTCAAACAATCACCAATCGCAGTCAGTAAATGTATACCAAGTCCCTTATTCACATTACACTACACAGTAGTACCCCTTATACACATTACGCCACACAGTAGTTACCCTTATACATATTTCCCACGGTAGCAGTGCCCCTTACACACATAATGTCCACCGTGGAAGTGCCACTGACACAAAAAATGCCTACAGTAGTTGTGCCTCTCACACACATAATGTTCACCGTAGTAGTACTGCTTACAATTTAATGCCCACAGTAGTTGTGCCCTTTACACACATAATACCCACAGTAGTAGTGCTGCTTAAACACATAATGCCCACAGTAGTTGTGCCCATTACACACATAGTGCCCACCGTAGTAGTGCTGCTTGCACATATAATGCCCACAGTAGTTGTGCCCCTTACAGACACAATAATGCCCACAGTAGTAGTGCTGCTTATACACATAATACCCACAGTAGTAGTGCTCCTTACACAACTAATTGTGCCCCTCACACACATAATGTCTACTGTAGTAGTGCTGCTTACACACATAATGCCCACAGTAGTTGTGCCGCTTACACACATAACGCCCACAGACGTAGTGCTGCTTACACACATGCCAAAAGTAGTTGTGCCCCTTACACACATAGTGCCCACCGTAGTAGTGCTGCTTACACACATAATGTCCACAGTAGTTGTGCCCCTCACACACAATGCCTACAGTAGTAGTGCTGGTTACACACATAATGCCCACAGTAGTTGTACCCCTTACACACATAATGCCCACAGTAGTAGTGCTGCTTGCACACATAATGACTACAGTAGTTGTGCCCTTTACACACATAATGCCCACCGTAGCAGTGCTGCTTACACACATAATGCCCACAGTAGTTGTGCCCGTTACACACATAATGTCCACCATAGTAGTGCTGCTTACACACATAATGTGCACAGTAGTAGTGCTGCTTACACACATAATGCCAGCAGTAGTTGTGCCCCTTACACAAATAATTGTGCCCCTTACACACATAATGTCTACTGTAGTAGTGCTGCTTACACACAAAATGCCCACAGTAGTTGTGCCCCCTACACACATAATGCCCACAGTAGTAGTGCTTCTTACACACATAATACCCACAGTAGTTGTGCCCCTTACACACATGGAGTACTTCAGTCTGTATTTGCTCAACTAGAGCTTTTGTTTGTATCCTGTGTTATTATTACCCATGTCTTGTCAGTCTGGTACCGCAGTATGTCTTTCTGTGTCACTCGTAGCATCTATTCCCCCAATGTTATACATGTACAATTGGTGTCACTATTAGCGGTCACTTCAGTATTCCAGCCCTGCCTGCTTGTACGTCTGTAGCCGGCGCTGCTCCACGGTCTGGTCCTATATTTCTGTTTGCCTGTGTCAGCACTGCTCCGCAGTCCAGTCCAGCAAGTCCATTTGTGAGTTCCTATATTGCGTGCTATCTGGTCCTGTATTTCTGTCTGCCTGTATTATATTTAGATGCTTCCAGGGACTGCACCACTATCACCTCGGCCATTACAGTTCAGTACCCAGTGCTTTGTTTACCATCTCCAGTACTGTGGTGCTAGTGAGTACCAGCTGCCGCAGTGATCCCGTGCCAGTTGCACACGGCAGTGTGCTGAAGTTATTGTTTGTCCTGTGTGTCTGGTCCTTCCTTTGGTGTCCCAGTCTGACTCCAGTTCCGTATTTGCCTTGCCCAGCCTCCCACAGCAGCCTTGTCTATCATAAAAGCCTGGGGGCATCTGAGTACTGGGCGGACCTAAACTTCCTAGTAAAGGCGGCTGCTATAGGCGAAGTCTTTGGCTGCAGGAGGCTAAAGGACTGCTGGGCAAGAGCATCAGCGCCACCTAGTACCATCCTGGTGGCACCCCTAACAAGTAGTAGTGCTCCTTACACAAATAATGCCGACATTAGTAGTGCCGCCTTCACACAGGATGCCCACAGTAGTAGTGCCGCTTACACATATAATGACCACAGTCGTTGTGTCACTTACACACATAATGCCCACAGTGGTTGTGCCACTTACACACATAATGCCCACAGTAGTTGTGCCGCTTACACATAAAATGCACATAGTTCTCCTTGCAAACATAATGCCCACAGTAATTGTGCCAGTTACACATATAATGCCAACAGTAGTTGTGCCGCTTACACATAAATTATAATGCCCCTAGTAATAGTGCCACTTACACAAATAATGCCCTCAGTAGTAGTGCACCTTACACATATAATGCCCATAGTGCGACCTACACACATAATACCCACAGTAGTTGTGCCCCTCACACAGTCACACACATAATGTCCACTGTAGTAGTGCTGCTTACACACATAATGCCCACAGTAGTTGTGTCCCTTACACACATAATGCCCATAATAGTAGTGCTGCTTACACACATAATGCCCACAGTAGTTGTGCCCCTTCTACACATAATGCCCACCGTAGTAGTGCTGCTTACACACATAATGCCCACATTAGTAGTGCTGCTTAAACACATAATGCCTACAGTAGTTGTGCCCCTTACACACATAATGCCCACAGTAGTAGTGCTCCTTACACAAATAATGCCCACAGTAGTTGTGCCCCTCACACACATAATGTCCACTGTAGTAGTGCTGCTTACATACTGTTATGATTCCAGCACTCTGGTCTGAGGAGATCTTATTGCAAGGACCGGAGCACTGGAACGTAATGCTGGGAAAGGGGAATGGAAAGGGAATAGCCCCTGGCGCCCTATCTCCGTTGTCTCGCCCGTGCTGTCAGTACACTCTTGCGAGACTATGGTTGCTTGAGCCCATGGCAGCCGCGTTTGAAGGGCGGATTACGTCTGCCCAACTTCGATGCCCCCTCAGGTCTTAATGAGAGACAAAGAGTGTACCGAGACAGGGTGATAACAAGGGGCCCTCTTACTGAAACAACCAAAGCCAGGGGCTACTAACTAGCCTAAAACTAAATGTATGTGCAGCTTGCCGCCAAAGGGAAAGAACAACAAAGGAAATGCTGACCACACGCCCACACAATACTTTTGTGTACCGGCGGTGACAGCATAAGCAGAACCCTCTGCAAAACACCAGTGACAGAAATAATAATGGAATACAGCGGCCTAGGACGACGGGCGCGGCAGAGCCGCTACTCACGGAACCGGTACGAATACTGGCAAACGGACAGGAACTCCCAATGCTGCTGACACAGATTCTTAGAACTGGAGGACAGGCAGAATCCCAAATGAAAGACCGGTGGACACCAAGAAGCCAGAAACTTGACCAGGCACAGGCAAAGGCACTGGACCTCAGGACAGGAACGCCTCACGGCAGGACACGGGATCAGACATAGGAATCGACACAGGGACTGACTCAGGAATCGACACAGGAAGCTCAGGAACTAGCAGGAACCAAGCTCAGAACTCAAGCAGACCGGATACCCAGAAATATCACCAGCGTCTGTGAATTGCAGTCAGCCAGCATATAACAGAGAGGCCTAATTAATAATCTCATGCAGCTGCCCTGTTGCATGACTCCAAACTGACAAGATGCAATTAGCAGCCAGGTGAGGCTGAACACATGGGAACAAGCTGCAATTACACAGACTCACCAGCGGCAGCAGACAAGAGTATTCTAAAACAGAGCAACAGGAAATCTTGGCATGCAAGACAACTTTATAAACATAAAATAGGAATGAACCACTACCTGTGGTTCATAACAGTATCCCCTCCTTAAGGGTGAGCTCCGAGCACCCCATGACACCCACGGGGAACATGAACAGAAGTATAACATAAAATACATAACCAAAATGCAAAAATGGAAATGAGCCACAGCCGTGGCTCATAACATTACCCCCCCCCTTGAAGAGGGGTCAAAGGACCCCAAAATACAGACTATCCAAAACAAGGGATACACAAAAAAAAAAAACCTGACACACTGGTCTAACAGACATGAAAACAGAAACAAGCTGCAACCACAGCTTGTAACAGTGCCCTCCCCCTGACGGTGGCCACTGGACACAAGATAAGGGAAAAAAAATCTTTTTTTTTTTTTTTTTTAATATCAAGGCAAGAGTCAAAAATTATTTCTTTTTCTTCTTCTTCTTTTTACAAAGCTCTTTAGGTCTGACCAAGGTAATTCCCCAAACATTGTCTGAACTGATGGTACCACCCAGCAAGGCTGCGTTCAAATCAGAGACAGGTTTCTTACCCTTGGGAGCTGAACTTTCTGGCAAAGTACTATTATTAGAAGAAGAAGAAGTCAGAAAAGCACATCCTGCAGTCAAAACAACGGGCTGGGACTCTTGTGCCGAGTTTACAGTATTTGGTGGACTCTCAGCAGACAAGACGGGTGACTTAGAGGAACCTGAACCAATTTCTTTGGAACCATATCTTTTAATAATTGCATCACTGAATGCTGGGGGATCCTGAAGAATGGGATCTTCAGCTTTCATTAGGCTGGTCGCCCACTCAAAAGGCTCTCCTCTAAAAGAATAAATCAGATAAAGCACAAGGTCCTCTGAAGTGATGCCCAGAAATGGTCTAGACAACATAATAATGTAATAGTGTTTGTAAAGTGCCAGAAATTGGGCTAAGTCCCCATCAAAGATTATGGATGTTGAGATATCAGAGTCAGGATCTGTTTCCTTCCCATCTGACTGACTGGAGTGCTTTGCTAGGACCTGGTCACTATTGACCTTACTCGAGGCTGAGACTCTCTGAACCCCACCCGGGGCAGTGACTTTCTGAACCCCACCGGGGGCAGTGACTTTCTGAACCCCACCCGGGGCAGTGACTTTCTGAACCCCACCCGGGGCAGTGACTTTCTGAACCCCACCCGGGGCAGTGACTTCCGGGAACCCCGCTGGGGCAGTGGCCTCCGGGAACCCCGCTGGGGTCAGCACCTCGGATTCTTTTACTGGGACCGAGCCGTCGGCCTCCCCCACTGGGACCGAGCCATCGGCCTCCCTCTCTGAGTCGATAATTATTGAAACTTCTCCCGGGACTATGACTTCCGGGACTTTTGCTGAAGCTATAACCTTCAGCACCTCCACTAATGCTACGCCTCTTAAGTTCTTTCCTGGGGAAGCGACCTCTAGACCCTTCTTAGAGGTTGCGTCTCTCGAGACCCCACTTGGGGATATTACTTCAAAGATCCCTTCTGGGGTTTTGCTTCTCGAGTTCCCTTCTAGAACTATGGTTTCAGATACCCTTTCTGGGGTTGCGCTCTTCAAGTCCCTACCTGGAGTAACAGCTTCTGAGACCCCTTCTGGTATGGAAACCTGAGCTAAAATATTTGATGTCCCTCTATAAGCTAGAGCATCGGGTACCACTCCAGCACTCTGGGCATCGGGTACCGCTCCAGCACTCTGGGCATCGGGTACCGCTCCAGCACTCTGGGCATCGGGTACCGCTCCAGCACTCTGGGCATCGGGTACCGCACCAAGATCCTGAGCATCGGGCACCTCTCCAGGACCCTGGGCAACGGGCACCACTCCAGGAACCTGGGCAACGGGCACCACTCCAGGAACCTGGGCAATGGGCACCACTCCAGGAACCTGGGCAACGGGCACCACTCCAGGACCCTGGGCAATGGGCACCACTCCAGGACCCTGGGCAATGGGCACCACTCCAGGACCCTGGGCAACGGGCACCACTCCAGGGGCTTGCAACTCTGCTTCAACAGGAACCTCAAGAGAGGAGAGAAACATTCTCTTTTGATTCCTAAATCTATAATGGGGCTCCCTTGCCCAAGGACCCCAATTATAGGACAGAGAGCTTTTTAGTGTGGGTTGTGTGACAAGTACCTCTGCCACAGTAGAGACAGGAGTAGGTCTTGTATCCTGACTCAACTTGGCCAGAGGGCAAGACTCGTCACCACACTTTGGCTTGCACAACTCACAGGTCTGCAGATAGTGGCCTAAACCCCCACAATATAGGCATAAGTTTAAGTTTCTGCGACGCAGACGCTCCTCTTCTGAGAGCCTGGGCCGCAGAAAACTTTTAAACCTTTTCTCTTCAATTAAACCAGAGGATTCTCTTGTCACCATACTGTGAACAAGAGTCTCTTTAGAGATAGATGTACTCTCAACGACTTCTGGCAAGATGAGCAAGATTTTAGTCAGAAGGTTTTGCAGTTGCTTTAGGGATTGCTGCAAAACTTCTAGTCGCTCTGGTCTCAAAGCACTGAAAACAGAGTTCAGGGCTGCGAGAGATGCCTGTAGGGCTTGCATAGTAGACATAGGAGGATTTAAAACTAGACAAGACAAGACAAGGCAAGACTAGACAAGGCAGGACTAGACAAGGCAGGACTAGACAAGGCAGGACTAAGCAAGGCAGGACTAGACAAGGCAGGACTAGACAAGGCAGGACTAAATTTTTGCTAAACAAAACAAGACTTTTTTTTTTTTTTTAAACACCGGACTGGATTCTAAACACCGGACTGGATTCTAACACCGGACTGGATTCTAACACCGGACTGGATTCTGCACACTGAATTCTAGACAGGACTGGATTCTAAACACCGGATTGGATTCTGCACACTGAATTCTAGACAAGACTGGATTCTAAACACCGGATTGGATTCTGCACACTGAATTCTAGACAGGACTGGATTCTAGACTAGACACTGGACTGGGCCAAAAAAAAAAAAGTTTTATTTATTTTTTGTGGTATGGCTGGTGATAATTAGAGATGAGCGCCTGAAATTTTTCGGGTTTTGTGTTTTGGTTTTGGGTTCGGTTCCGCGGCCGTGTTTTGGGTTCGACCGCGTTTTGGCAAAACCTCACCGAATTTTTTTTGTCGGATTCGGGTGTGTTTTGGATTCGGGTGTTTTTTTAAAAAAACACTAAAAAACAGCTTAAATCATAGAATTTGGGGGTCATTTTGATCCCATATTATTATTAACCTCAAAAACCATAATTTCCACTCATTTTCAGTCTATTCTGAATACCTCACACCTCACAATATTATTTTTAGTCCTAAAATTTGCACCAAGGTCGCTGGATGACTAAGCTAAGCGACACTAGTGGCCGACACAAACACCTGGCCCATCTAGGAGTGGCACTGCAGTGTCACGCAGGATGTCCCTTCCAAAAAACCCTCCCCAATCAGCACATGACGCAAAGAAAAAAAGAGGCGCAATGAGGTAGCTGACTGTGTGAGTAAGATAAACGACCCTAGTGGCCGACACAAACACCGGGCCCATTTAGGAGTGGCACTGCAGTGTCACGCAGGATGTCCCTTCCAAAAAACCCTCCCCAATCAGCACATGACGCAAAGAAAAAAAGAGGCGCAATGAGGTAGCTGACTGTGTGAGTAAGATTAGCGACCCTAGTGGCCGACACAAACACCGGGCCCATTTAGGAGTGGCACTGCAGTGTCACGCAGGATGTCCCTTCCAAAAAACCCTCCCCAAACAGCACATGACGCAAAGAAAAATAAAAGAAAAAAGAGATGCAAGATGGAATTGTCCTTGGGCCCTCCCACCCACCCTTATGTTGTATAAACAGGACATGCACACTTTAACCAACCCATCATTTCAGTGACAGGGTCTGCCACACGACTGTGACTGATATGACGGGTTGGTTTGGACCCCCCCCAAAAAAGAAGCAATTAATCTCTCCTTGCACAAACTGGCTCTACAGAGGCAAGATGTCCACCTCATCATCACCCTCCGATATATCACCGTGTACATCCCCCTCCTCACAGATTATCAATTCGTCCCCACTGGAATCCACCATCTCAGCTCCCTGTGTACTTTGTGGAGGCAATTGCTGCTGGTCAATGTCTCCGCGGAGGAATTGATTATAATTCATTTTAATGAACATCATCTTCTCCACATTTTCTGGATGTAACCTCGTACGCCGATTGCTGACAAGGTGAGCGGCGGCACTAAACACTCTTTCGGAGTACACACTTGTGGGAGGGCAACTTAGGTAGAATAAAGCCAGTTTGTGCAAGGGCCTCCAAATTGCCTCTTTTTCCTGCCAGTATAAGTATGGACTGTGTGACGTGCCTACTTGGATGCGGTCACTCATATAATCCTCCACCATTCTTTCAATGGTGAGAGAATCATATGCAGTGACAGTAGACGACATGTCCGTAATCGTTGTCAGGTCCTTCAGTCCGGACCAGATGTCAGCATCAGCAGTCGCTCCAGACTGCCCTGCATCACCGCCAGCGGGTGGGCTCGGAATTCTGAGCCTTTTCCTCGCACCCCCAGTTGCGGGAGAATGTGAAGGAGGAGATGTTGACAGGTCG
Source organism: Pseudophryne corroboree (assembly GCF_028390025.1). Lineage (NCBI taxonomy): Eukaryota > Metazoa > Chordata > Amphibia > Anura > Myobatrachidae > Pseudophryne > Pseudophryne corroboree. Next base: position 192,777,901 of record NC_086450.1, on the reverse strand, counting down.
CGTTCCGCTTGACTTGACAATTTTCTCACCAGCAGGTCTTTCAACCCCAGCAGACTTGGGTCTGCCGGAAAGAGAGATCCAAGGTAGGCTTTAAATCTAGGATCGAGCACGGTGGCCAAAATGTAGTGCTCTGATTTCAACAGATTGACCACCCGTGAATCCTTGTTAAGCGAATTAAGGGCTCCATCCACAAGTCCCACATGCCTAGCGGAATCGCTCCGTGTTAGCTCCTCCTTCAATGTCTCCAGCTTCTTCTGCAAAAGCCTGATGAGGGGAATGACCTGACTCAGGCTGGCAGTGTCTGAACTGACTTCACGTGTGGCAAGTTCAAAGGGCATCAGAACCTTGCACAACGTTGAAATCATTCTCCACTGCGCTTGAGACAGGTGCATTCCACCTCCTATATCGTGCTCAATTGTATAGGCTTGAATGGCCTTTTGCTGCTCCTCCAACCTCTGAAGCATATAGAGGGTTGAATTCCACCTCGTTACCACTTCTTGCTTCAGATGATGGCAGGGCAGGTTCAGTAGTTTTTGGTGGTGCTCCAGTCTTCTGTACGTGGTGCCTGTACGCCGAAAGTGTCCCGCAATTTTTCTGGCCACCGACAGCATCTCTTGCACGCCCCTGTCGTTTTTTAAATAATTCTGCACCACCAAATTCAAGGTATGTGCAAAACATGGGACGTGCTGGAATTTGCCCATATTTAATGCACACACAATATTGCTGGCGTTGTCCGATGCCACAAATCCACAGGAGAGTCCAATTGGGGTAAGCCATTCCGCGATGATCTTCCTCAGTTGCCGTAAGAGGTTTTCAGCTGTGTGCGTATTCTGGAAACCGGTGATACAAAGCGTAGCCTGCCTAGGAAAGAGTTGGCGTTTGCGAGATGCTGCTACTGGTGCCGCCGCTGCTGTTCTTGTGGCGGGAGTCCATACATCTACCCAGTGGGCTGTCACAGTCATATAGTCCTGACCCTGCCCTGCTCCACTTGTCCACATGTCCGTGGTTAAGTGGACATTGGGTACAGCTGCATTTTTTAGGACACTGGTGACTCTTTTTCTGAGGTCTGTGTAAATTTTCGGTATCGCCTGCCTAGAGAAATGGAACCTAGATGGTATTTGGTACCGGGGACACAGTACCTCCAACAAGTCTCTAGTTGGCTCTGCAGTAATGATGGATACCGGAACCACGGTTCTCACCACCCAGGATGCCAAGGCCTCAGTTATCCGCTTTGCAGTAGGATGACTGCTGTGATATTTCATCTTCCTCGCAAAGGACTGTTGGACAGTCAATTGCTTGGTGGAAGTAGTAAAAGTGGTCTTACGACTTCCCCTCTGGGATGACCATCGACTCCCAGCAGCAACAACAGCAGCGCCAGCAGCAGTAGGCGTTACACGCAAGGATGCATCGGAGGAATCCCAGGCAGGAGAGGACTCGTCAGAATTGCCAGTGACATTGCCTGCAGGACTATTGGCATTCCTGGGGAAGGAGGAAATTGACACTGAGGGAGTTGGTGGGGTGGTTTGCGTGAGCTTGGTTACAAGAGGAAGGGATTTACTGGTCAGTGGACTGCTTCCGCTGTCACCCAAAGTTTTTGAACTTGTCACTGACTTATTATGAATGCGCTGCAGGTGACGTATAAGGGAGGATGTTCCGAGGTGGTTAACGTCCTTACCCCTACTTATTACAGCTTGACAAAGGGAACACACGGCTTGACACCTGTTGTCCGCATTTCTGTTGAAATAGTTCCACACCGAAGAGCTGATTTTTTTGGTATTTTCACCAGGCATGTCAACGGCCATATTCCTCCCACGGACAACAGGTGTCTCCCCGGGTGCCTGACTTAAACAAACCACCTCACCATCAGAATCCTCCTGGTCAATTTCCTCCCCAGCGCCAGCAACACCCATATCCTCCTCATCCTGGTGTACTTCAACACTGACATCTTCAATCTGACTATCAGGAACTGGACTGCGGGTGCTCCTTCCAGCACTTGCAGGGGGCGTGCAAATGGTGGAAGGCGCATGCTCTTCACGTCCAGTGTTGGGAAGGTCAGGCATCGCAACCGACACAATTGGACTCTCCTTGTGGATTTGGGATTTCGAAGAACGCACAGTTCTTTGCGGTGCTACTGCTTTTGCCAGCTTGAGTCTTTTCATTTTTCTAGCGAGAGGCTGAGTGCCTCCATCCTCATGTGAAGCTGAACCACTAGCCATGAACATAGGCCAGGGCCTCAGCCGTTCCTTGCCACTCCGTGTGGTAAATGGCATATTGGCAAGTTTACGCTTCTCCTCCGACAATTTTATTTTAGGTTTTGGAGTCCTTTTTTTACTGATATTTGGTGTTTTGGATTTTACATGCTCTGTACTATGACATTGGGCATCGGCCTTGGCAGACGACGTTGCTGGCATTTCATCGTCTCGGCCATGACTAGTGGCAGCAGCTTCAGCACGAGGTGGAAGTGGATCTTGATCTTTCCCTAATTTTGGAACCTCAACATTTTTGTTCTCCATATTTTAATAGGCACAACTAAAAGGCACCTCAGGTAAACAATGGAGATGGATGGATACTAGTATACAATTATGGACGGACTGCCGAGTGCCGACACAGAGGTAGCTACAGCCGTGAACTACCGTACTGTGTCTGCTGCTAAAATAGACTGGTTGATAAAGAGATGTCGTAGTATGTATGTATAAAGAAGAAAGAAAAAAAAACCACGGTTAGGTGGTATACAATTATGGACGGACTGCCGAGTGCCGACACAGAGGTAGCCACAGCCGTGAACTACCGTACTGTACTGTGTCTGCTGCTAATATAGACTGGTTGATAAAGAGATGTAGTAGTATGTATGTATAAAGAAGAAAGAAAAAAAAACCACGGGTAGGTGGTATACAATTATGGATGGACTGCCGAGTGCCGACACAGAGGTAGCTACAGCCGTGAACTACCGTACTGTGTCTGCTGCGACTGGATGATAAATAATGATATAAAAAATATATATATATCACTACTGCAGCCGGACAGGTATATATATTATATAATGACGGACCTGCTGGACACTGTCTGTCAGCAGAATGAGTTTTTTATAGAATAAAAAAAAAAACACCACACAAGTGAAGTCACACGACGAGTGTTTAACTTTTTCAAGCAATCACAATATAGTATACTACTAACTATACTGGTGGTCAGTGTGGTCAGGTCACTGGTCAGTCACACTGGCAGTGGCACTCCTGCAGCAAAAGTGTGCACTGTTTAATTTTAATATAATATGTACTCCTGGCTCCTGCTATAACCTATAACTGGCACTGCAGTGCTCCCCAGTCTCCCCCACAATTATAAGCTGTGTGAGCTGAGCACAGTCAGATATATAATATATACATAGATGATGCAGCACACTGGGCTGAGCAGTGCACACAGATATGGTATGTGACTGTCTTGTACTCCTGGCTCCTGCTATAACCTATAACTGGCACTGCAGTGCTCCCCAGTCTCCCCCACAATTATAAGCTGTGTGAGCTGAGCACAGTCAGATATATAATATATACATAGATGATGCAGGCATGCAGCACACTGGGCTGAGCAGTGCACACAGATATGGTATGTGACTGAGTCACTGTGTGTACCGTTTTTTTCAGGCAGAGAACGGATATATTAAATAAAACAACTGCACTGCTGGTGGTCACTGTGGTCAGTCACTAAACTCTGCACTCTCTTCTACAGTATCAGCCTCAGGTCAATCTCTCTCTCTCTCTCCTAATCTAAATGGAGAGGACGCCAGCCACGTCCTCTCCCTATCAATCTCAATGCACGTGTGAAAATGGCGGCGACGCGCGGCTCCTTATATAGAATCCGAGTCTCGCGAGAATCCGACAGCGTCATGATGACGTTCAGGCGCGCTCGGGTTAACCGAGCAAGGCGGGAAGATCCGAGTCGCTCGGACCCGTGAAAAAAAACATGAAGTTCGTGCGGGTTCGGATTCAGAGAAACCGAACCCGCTCATCTCTAGTGATAATGTTATGATTCCAGCACTCTGGTCTGAGGAGATCTTATTGCAAGGACCGGAGCACTGGAACGTAATGCTGGGAAAGGGGAATGGAAAGGGAATAGCCCCTGGCGCCCTATCTCCGTTGTCTCGCCCGTGCTGTCAGTACACTCTTGCGAGACTATGGTTGCTTGAGCCCATGGCAGCCGCGTTTGAAGGGCGGATTACGTCTGCCCAACTTCGATGCCCCCTCAGGTCTTAATGAGAGACAAAGAGTGTACCGAGACAGGGTGATAACAAGGGGCCCTCTTACTGAAACAACCAAAGCCAGGGGCTACTAACTAGCCTAAAGCTAAATGTATGTGCAGCTTGCCGCCAAAGGAAAAGAACAACAAAGGAAATGCTGACCACACGCCCACACAATACTTTTGTGTACCGGCGGTGACAGCATAAGCAGAACCCTCTGCAAAACACCAGTGACAGAAATAATAATGGAATACAGCGGCCTAGGCCGACGGGCGCGGCAGAGCCGCTACTCACGGAACCGGTACGAATACTGGCAAACGGACAGGAACTCCCAATGCTGCTGACACAGACTCTTAGAACTGGAGGACAGGCAGAATCCCAGAAGAAAGACCGGTGGACACCAAGAAGCCAGAAACTTGACCAGGCAAAGGCACTGGACCTTAGGACAGGAACGCCTCACGGCAGGACACGGGATCAGACATAGGAATCGACACAGGGACTGACTCAGGAATCGACACAGGAAGCTCAGGAACTAGCAGGAACCAAGCTCAGAACTCAAGCAGACCGGATACCCAGAAATATCACCAGCGTCTGTGAATTGCAGTCAGCCAGCATATAACAGAGAGGCCTAATTAATAATCTCATGCAGCTGCCCTGTTGCATGACTCCAAACTGACAAGATGCAATTAGCAGCCAGGTGAGGCTGAACACATGAGAACAAGCTGCAATTACACAGACTCACCAGAGCCAGCAGACAAGAGTATTCTAAAACAGAGCAACAGGAAATCTTGGCATGCAAGACAACTTTATAAACATAAAATAGGAATGAACCACTACCTGTGGTTCATAACAGTATCCCCTCCTTAAGGGTGAGCTCCGAGCACCCCATGACACCCACGGGTAACATGAACAGAAGTATAACATAAAATACATAACCAAAATGCAAAAATGGAAATGAGCCACAGCCGTGGCTCATAACACATACATAATGCCCACAGTAGTTGTGTTGCTTTCACACATAATGCCCACAGTAGTTGTGCCCCTTACACACATAATGCCCACAGTAGTTGTTCCCATTACACATATAATGTCCACAGTAGTTGTGCCGCTTACAAATAAATTATAATGCCCACAGTAATTGTGCCGCTTACACACATAATGCCCACATTAGTAGTGCCACTTACACACATAATGGCCACAGTAGTAGTGCCGCTTACACATATAGTGCCCAGAGTGATAGTGCTGTGCTCTCTAGCAGGGGTCACTGGAGGGGGGAGTTTTCACTCCCAGCTTAGGCAGACAAGATGTTAATACATCTTATCAATGTTCCTTCTTGCTTCGTCTGAGGTGAAGCAGGAAGTGCTATAGCGCCATGTCCGTGCCACTATAATACATCTATCCCTGTGTACTAAGCCTTGGAGACAGATAGGGTCTATTTACTAAGCCGTGAACTGAGATAAACTACCAGCCAATCAGCTCCTGTTATTTTTCAAACCCAGCCTGTAACATGACAGTTAGGAGCTGATTGGCTGTCACTTTGTCTCTGCACACTTTATCACTCCCCAAGGCTTAGTACAACAAGGGAGACATGTACTAAGCTGTAATAAAAGTGGAAAAGTGAGCCAGTGGAGAAGTTGCCCTTGGCAACCAATCAGCTGGTCTGTATACTTTTATAGTATGCAAATGATTAATGTTACGTCAATGCTGATTGTTTGCCATGGGCAACTTCTCCACTGGCTCACTTCTCCACTTTTATCACTGCTTAGTACATGTCCCGACTCCTAAAGACCCTGAAGTGTCTTTCCAAATATTCTTTTAAAAGGGAAGGTGGTGAATGCTGTGTTTATTTATATATTGATATTTCTCTTTAGGAAACCATTTGGTTAACCAACTTACCTTCAAAAGAGAATCTATACAGGGCGTTTGATACATCATTCACCATGACTCCAGATGGTGTTTTTTTCCTCATATCATCCAGCATATCCACAAAATCAGTCACAACTTCATTAACAACTGCACTGTACTGAAAAGCCTCTTTTGGCTTCATCATCCGCTGATTGAGCACGGACCTCATGGCTTGCCAGCGCTCTCCCGACCTAAGGAGACATATTGCCAAGTTACTGTATGTCTGCTACTGCAAAGTTTATGAATTGATTTTTATACAGTTCATATGATTTTACACAGTATTGTACGTAGCATCTTGTTCATTGTGCCATGAGGTGAACAAGGCTAAAAAAAAGCTCTGCTCTTTGGGGCATATTTATCACAATCAGAATGTCAGATGCAATGTGATAAATTCACCTCAAATATCGCATGCAGGGTCAGAACTTGCTAGAAAGCTCTGTCCCTGTGAATCCTCTCAATGCAGTTCTCAGGGTATTTTTCATGAACTGTGCTGCCGCCACTGACTACCCACTCGCTGAGGCCGACACCCCTCCCCTATGACACTCCCTGGTCTGCACACATTTACCTGAACCCAGAAACGGTGGTCTGTGATCCAGTGAGGGCAGCCAGTCATCTGAACCTATGTTTCTGCTGTGACCCCCCTGCAGTAAAGTGAAATGCCGGCATCTGAGTTCACATTACTGTGCGATACCCCCAAGACAGAGCATCACTTAACAGAACTGGCACAAGGAGAGCTAGGGCTCAAAAGTGGCACATGCCTCTGTGTAACAGCTATGGGAACTACAGTGTATCCGGAAAGTATTCACAGCCCTTCACTTTTTCCACATTTTGTTATGTTACAGCCTTATTCCAAAATGGAATAAATTCATTTTTTCCATCAAAATTCTACACACAATACCCCATAGTGACAATATGAAAAAGGTTTTTTTTGTGATTTTTGCAAATTTATTACAAATAAAAAAACTAAGAAATCACATGTACATAAGCATTCATAGCCTTTGTCATGAAGCTCAAAATGTAGCTCAGGTGCATCCTGTTTCCACTGATCATCCATGAGATGTTCCTACAGCTTAATTGGAGTCCACCTGTGGTAAATTTAGTTGATTGGACATGATTTGGAAAGGCACACACCTGTCTATATAAGGTCCCACACATGACAGTGCATGTCTGAGCACAAACCAGGCATGAAGTCATAGGAATTGTCTGTAGACCTCCAAGACAATATTGTCTTGAGGCACAAATCTGGGGAAGGGTACAGAAAAATATCTGCTGCCTTGAAGGTCCCAATGAGCACAGTGGCCTCCATCATTCATAAATGGAAGAAGTTTGGAACCACCAGGACTCTTCCTAGAGCTGGCCGGCCGTCTAAACTGAGCGATTGAGGGAGAAGGGCCCTAGTCAGGGAGGTGACCAAGAACCCGATAGTCACTCTTTCAGAGCTACAGCATTCCTCTATTGAGAGAGGAGAACCTTCTAGAAGGACAACCATTATTATTATTATAATTATTATTATTATTATTATCCTTTATTTATATGTCGCCACAAGGGATCCGTAGCACCCATTACACAGTACATAATAAAATGAGCAAACAAGAAAACTGCACTTACAGTACAGGACAAAATAGGACAGGTATAGAAAACCCAGGGTTAGGTGCCATCAAAGGAAGTATGGAGTATAAGATAGTGTAAGTAAGAAAAGGAAAGGCACATGAGGAAAGAAGTCCCTGCTCTTGCGAGCTTACAATCTAAAAGGTGAGGGGCTAACAGACCAGAGTGACACAGACGGGGTAGACAGTGAGCATAGACAAGATAGGAGGAGAGTTGACTGGGTTTGGTGAAGAAGTGGGTCTTGAGAGCCCATTTGAAGTTTTGTAGAGAGGTGGAGAGTCGTATGGGGAGAGGTAGAGCATTCCAAAGATAGGGAGCAGCACATGCAAAATCTTGTAGGTAGGAGTGGGAGGAGGTAATTAGTTGGCAGGAGAGCCGGCGTGCATTAGCAGAGCGAAGAGGATGGGTAGGAATGTAAAGAGATAAGGTCAGAGATTTAAGAGGGAGAAGAGTGGGTGAGGGCTTTGTAGGTGAGTGTGAGAAGCTTGAATTGGAGAAAATGAGAGGCCCAAGAACAGAACCTTGGGGGACACCTACTGGTAGAGGAAGTGGGGAGGAGGTGGAGTCATAAGAGGAGACAGAGAAGGAACGGTCAGAAAGGTAGGAGGACAGCCTGGAGAGAGAGGTGTCATGCAAATCAAGGGATCAAAGGATTTGCAGGAGGAGAGGGTGGTCTACAGTGTCAAAAGCAGCAGAGAGGTCAAGGAGAATAAGCAGAGAGTGGCCCCTGGATTTCGCAGCAAGGAGGTCATTGCAGACTTTTGTGAGGGCAGTTTCAGTGGAGTGCTGAGGATGGAAACCAGACTGGAAAAGGTCAAGCAGTGAGTGGGAAGAAAGAAAGAAAGACAGTGAGGCAGTTGTAGACAATACGCTCAAGGAGTTTGGAGGCAAAAGGGAGAAGAGAGATGGGTCAGTAGTTGGAGAGATTGGTTGGATCAAGGGTAGGTTTTTTTAAGAATAGACAAGTGCATGCTTGAATGCAGAAGGGACAGTGCCTGATGAGAGTGAGAGATTGAGTAGATGGGCAAGATGGGAACAGGCAGAAGAAGAGAGGAAGCGGAGAAGGCAGGAGGGAATAGGGTCAAGTGGAGAGGTGGGGGGGGGGGGGTGAGGACCGGATGAGGACCATGACTTCCTCTCCAGATACAGAAAGATGTCAGAGTTGGTAGGAGGGAAGGAGAAGGGGGGTTGAGAAATGGAGGAGGGAGGTTGCTCAGGTTCTGGTGGGATGTTATGTAGTGATGAGCGGGTTCGGTTTCTCGGAAACCGAACCCCCCGAACTTCACGCTTTTTACACGGGTCCGAGGCAGACTCGGATCTTCCCGCCTTGCTCGGCTAACCCGAGCGCGCCCGAACGTCATCATCCCGCTGTCGGATTCTCGCGAGGCTCGGATTCTATATAAGGAGCCGCGCGTCGCCGCCATTTTCACACGTGCATTGAGATTGATAGGGAGAGGACGTGGCTGGCGTCCTCTCCGTTTAGAATAGAAATAGATAGAGAGTGAGAGTGAGACACTTGATTTACTGGAGCTTAGGAGTACTCAGAGAGTGCAGAGTTTACTAGTGACTGACCAGTGACCACCAGTGCAGTTTTATTATTATTTAATATAATCCGTTCTCTGCCTGAAAAAAAACGATACACAGTGACACAGTATACCATATCTGTGCTCAGCCTCAGTGTGCTGCATCATCTATGTATATCTGACTGTGCTGAGTGCTCACTGCTCACACAGCTTAATTGTGGGGGAGACTGGGGAGCAGTTATAGCAGGAGTACATTAACAGTGCACACTTTTGCTGCCAGAGTGCCACTGCCAGTGTGACTGACCAGTGACCACTGACCACCAGTATATTGTGATTGTCTGCCTGAAAAAGTTAAACACTCGTCGTGTGGTGTTTTTATTCTATAAACGCATTCTGCTGACAGTGTCCAGCAGGTCCGTCATTATATAATATATACCTGTCCTGCAGTAGTGATATATATATATATATATATTTTATATCATTATCATCCAGTCTATATTAGCAGCAGACGCAGTATGGTAGTCCACGGCTGTAGCTACCTCTGTGTCGGCAGTCGCTCGTCCATCCATAATTGTATACCACCTACCTGTGGTGTTTTTTTCTTCTTCTATCTTCTTGATACTAGTAGCTTACTTTAGGAGTCTGCAGTGCTGACAGTGTCCAGCAGGTCCGTCATTATATAATATATACCTGTCCGGCTGCAGTAGTGATATATATATATATTTTTTATATCATTATCATCCAGTCTATATTAGCAGCAGACGCAGTACGGTAGTCCACGGCTGTAGCTACCTCTGTGTCGGCAGTCGCTCGTCCATCCATAATTGTATACCACCTACCTGTTGTGTTTTTTTTTTTTTATATCTTCTTGATACTAGTAGCTTACTTTAGGAGTCTGCAGTGCTGACAGTGTCCAGCAGGTCCGTCATTATATAATATATACCTGTCCGGCTGCAGTAGTGATATATATATATTTTTTATATCATTATCATCCAGTCTATATTAGCAGCAGACGCAGTACGGTAGTCCACGGCTGTAGCTACCTCTGTGTCGGCAGTCGCTCGTCCATCCATAATTGTATACCACCTACCTGTGGTGTTTTTTTTTATTTCTATCTTCTTGATACTAGTAGCTTACTTTAGGAGTCTACAGTGCTGACAGTGTCCAGCAGGTCCGTCATTATATAATATATACCTGTCCGGCTGCAGTAGTGATATATATATATTTTATATCATTATCATCCAGTCTATATTAGCAGCAGACGCAGTACGGTAGTCCACGGCTGTAGCTACCTCTGTGTCGGCAGTCGCTCGTCCATCCATAATTGTATACCACCTACCTGTTGTGTTTTTTTTTTCTATCTTCTTGATACTAGTAGCTTACTTTAGGAGTCTGCAGTGCTGACAGTGTCCAGCAGGTCCGTCATTATATAATATATACCTGTCCGGCTGCAGTAGTGATATATATATATTTTTTATATCATTATCATCCAGTCTATATTAGCAGCAGACGCAGTACGGTAGTCCACGGCTGTAGCTACCTCTGTGTCGGCAGTCGCTCGTCCATCCATAATTGTATACCACCTACCTGTGGTGTTTTTTTTTTTCTATCTTCTTGATACTAGTAGCTTACTTTAGGAGTCTGCAGTGCTGACAGTGTCCAGCAGGTCCGTCATTATATAATATATACCTGTCCGGCTGCAGTAGTGATATATATATTTTTTTTATATCATTATCATCCAGTCTATATTAGCAGCAGACGCAGTACGGTAGTCCACGGCAGTAGCTACCTCTGTGTCGGCAGTCGCTCGTCCATCCATAAGTATACTAGTATCCATCCATCTCCATTGTTTACCTGAGGTGCCTTTTAGTTGTGCCTATTAAAATATGGAGAACAAAAATGTTGAGGTTCCAAAAATAGGGAAAGATCAAGATCGACTTCCACCTCGTGCTGAAGCTGCTGCCACTAGTCATGGCCGAGACGATGAAATGCCATCAACGTCGTCTGCAAAGGCCGATGCCCAATGTCATAGTACAGAGCATGTAAAATCCAAAACACCAAGTATCAGTAAAAAAAGGACTCAAAAATCTAAAATAAAATTGTCGGAGGAGAAGCGTAAACTTGCCAATATGCCATTTACCACACGGAGTGGCAAGGAACAGCTGAGGCCCTGGCCTATGTTCATGGCTAGTGGTTCAGCTTCACATGCGGATGGAAGCACTCAGCCTCTCGCTAGAAAAATGAAAAGACTCAAGCTGGCAAAAGCACAGCAAAGAACTGTGCGTTCTTCGAAATCACAAATCCACAAGGAGAGTCCAATTGTGTTGTTTGCGATGCCTGACCTTCCCAACACTGGACGTGAAGAGCATGCGCCTTCCACCATTTGCACGCCCCCTGCAAGTGCTGGAAGGAGCACCCGCAGTCCAGTTCCTGATAGTCAGATTGAAGATGTCAGTGTTGAAGTACACCAGGATGAGGAGGATATGGGTGTTGCTGGCGCTGGGGAGGAAATTGACCAGGAGGATTCTGATGGTGAGGTGGTTTGTTTAAGTCAGGCACCCGGGGAGACACCTGTTGTCCGTGGGAGGAATAGGGCCATTGACATGCCTGGTGAAAATACCAAAAAAATCAGCTCTTCGGTGTGGAAGTATTTCAACAGAAATGCGGACAACATTTGTCAAGCCGTGTGTTGCCTTTGTCAAGCTGTAATAAGTAGGGGTAAGGACGTTAACCACCTCGGAACATCCTCCCTTATACGTCACCTGCAGCGCATTCATCATAAGTCAGTGACGAGTTCAAAAACTTTGGGCGACAGCGGAAGCAGTCCACTGACCAGTAAATCCCTTCCTCTTGTAACCAAGCTCACGCAAACCACCCCACCAACTCCCTCAGTGTCAATTTCCTCCTTCCCCAGGAATGCCAATAGTCCTGCAGGCCATGTCACTGGCAATTCTGACGAGTCCTCTCCTGCCTGGGATTCCTCCGATGCATCCTTGCGTGTAACGCCTACTGCTGCTGGCGCTGCTGTTGTTGCTGCTGGGAGTCAGTCGATGGTCATCCCAGAGGGGAAGTCGTAAGACCACTTTTACTACTTCCACCAAGCAATTGACTGTCCAACAGTCCTTTGCGAGGAAGATGAAATATCACAGCAGTCATCCTGCTGCAAAGCGGATAACTGAGGCCTTGGCATCCTGGGCGGTGAGAAACGTGGTTCCGGTATCCATCATTACTGCAGAGCCAACTAGAGACTTGTTGGAGGTACTGTGTCCCCGGTACCAAATACCATCTAGGTTCCATTTCTCTAGGCAGGCGATACCGAAAATGTACACAGACCTCAGAAAAAGACTCACCAGTGTCCTAAAAAAATGCAGTTGTACCCAATGTCCACTTAACTACGGACATGTGGACAAGTGGAGCAGGGCAGGCTCAGGACTGTATGACTGTGACAGCCCACTGGGTAGATGTATGGACTCCCGCCGCAAGAACTGCAGCGGCGGCACCAGTAGCAGCATCTCGCAAACGCCAACTCTTTCCTAGGCAGGCTACGCTTTGTATCTCCGCTTTCCAGAATACGCACACAGCTGAAAACCTCTTACGGCAACTGAGGAAGATCATCGCGGAATGGCTTACCCCAATTGGACTCTCCTGTGGATTTGTGGCATCGGACAACGCCAGCAATATTGTGTGTGCATTAAATCTGGGCAAATTCCAGCACGTCCCATGTTTTGCACATACCTTGAATTTGGTGGTGCAGAATTATTTAAAAAACGAGAGGGGCGTGCAAGAGATGCTGTCGGTGGCCAGAAGAATTGTGGGACACTTTCGGCGTACAGGCACCACGTACAGAAGACTGGAGCACCACCAAAAACGCCTGAACCTGCCCTGCCATCATCTGAAGCAAGAAGTGGTAACGAGGTGGAATTCAACCCTCTATATGCTTCAGAGGTTGGAGGAGCAGCAAAAGGCCATTCAAGCCTATACAACTGAGCACGATATAGGAGGTGGAATGCACCTGTCTCAAGCGCATTGGAGAATGATTTCAACGTTGTGCAAGGTTCTGCAACCTTTTGAACTTGCCACACGTGAAGTCAGTTCAGACACTGCCAGCCTGAGTCAGGTCATTCCCCTCATCAGGCTTTTGCAGAAGAAGCTGGAGACATTGAAGGAGGAGCTAACACAGAGCGATTCCGCTAGGCATGTGGGACTTGTGGATGGAGCCCTTAATTCGCTTAACAAGGATTCACGGGTGGTCAATCTGTTGAAATCAGAGCACTACATTTTGGCCACCGTGCTCGATCCTAGATTTAAAACCTACCTTGGATCTCTCTTTCCGGCAGACACAAGTCTGCTGGGGTTCAAAGAACTGCTGGTGACAAAATTGTCAAGTCAAGCGGAACGCGACCTGTCAACAGCTCCTCCTTCACATTCTCCCGCAACTGGGGGTGCGAGGAAAAGGCTCAGAATTCCGAGCCCACCCGCTGGCGGTGATGCAGGGCAGTCTGGAGCGACTGCTGATGCTGACATCTGGTCCGGACTGAAGGACCTGACAACGATTACGGACATGTCGTCTACTGTCACTGCATATGATTCTCTCCCCATTGAAAGAATGGTGGAGGATTATATGAGTGACCGCATCCAAGTAGGCACGTCAGACAGTCCGTACTTATACTGGCAGGAAAAAGAGGCAATTTGGAGGCCCTTGCACAAACTGGCTTTATTCTACCTAAGTTGCCCTCCCACAAGTGTGTACTCCGAAAGAGTGTTTAGTGCCGCCGCTCACCTTGTCAGCAATCGGCGTACGAGGTTACATCCAGAAAATGTGGAGAAGATGATGTTCATTAAAATGAATTATAATCAATTCCTCCGTGGAGACATTCACCAGCAGCAATTGCCTCCACAAAGTACACAGGGAGCTGAGATGGTGGATTCCAGTGGGGACGAATTGATAATCTGTGAGGAGGGGGATGTACATGGTGATATATCGGAGGATGATGATGAGGTGGACATCTTGCCTCTGTAGAGCCAGTTTGTGCAAGGAGAGATTAATTGCTTCTTTTTTGGTGGGGGTCCAAACCAACCCGTCATTTCAGTCACAGTCGTGTGGCAGACCCTGTCACTGAAATGATGGGTTGGTTAAAGTGTGCATGTCCTGTTTATACAACATAAGGGTGGGTGGGAGGGCCCAAGGACAATTCCATCTTGCACCTCTTTTTTCTTTCATTTTTCTTTGCGTCATGTGCTGTTTGGGGAGTAGTTTTTGGAAGGGACATCCTGCGTGACACTGCAGTGCCACTCCTAGATGGGCCAGGTGTTTGTGTCGGCCACTTGCGTCGCTTATCTTAGTCACACAGCTACCTCATTGCGCCTCTTTTTTTCTTTGCGTCATGTGCTGTTTGGGGTGTGTTTTTTGGAAGGGCCATCCTGCGTGACACTGCAGTGCCACTCCTAGATGGGCCAGGTGTTTGTGTCGGCCACTTGGGTCGCTTATCTTAGTCACACAGCTACCTCATTGCGCCTCTTTTTTTCTTTGCGTCATGTGCTGTTTGGGGGGTGTTTTTTGGAAGGGCCATCCTGCGTGACACTGCAGTGCCACTCCTAGATGGGCCAGGTGTTTGTGTCGGCCACTAGGGTCGCTTATCTTAGTCACACAGCTACCTCATTGCGCATCTTTTTTTTCTTCTTTGCGTCATGTGCTGTTTGGGGAGTAGTTTTTTGAAGGGCCATCCTGCGTGACACTGCAGTGCCACTCCTAGATGGGCCAGGTGTTTGTGTCGGCCACTTGGGTCGCTGAGCTTAGTCATCCAGCGACCTCGGTGCAAATTTTAGGACTAAAAATAATATTGTGAGGTGTGAGGTGTTCAGAATAGATTGAAAATGAGTGGAAATTATGGTTATTGAGGTTAATAATACTTTGGGATCAAAATGACCCCCAAATTCTATGATTTAAGCTGTTTTTTAGGGTTTTTTGAAAAAAACACCCGAATCCAAAACACACCCGAATCCGACAAAAAAAATTCGGTGAGGTTTTGCCAAAACGCGTTCGAACCCAAAACACGGCCGCGGAACCGAACCCAAAACCAAAACACAAAACCCGAAAAATTTCCGGTGCTCATCACTAATGTTATGTCCTGACGAATGGAGTCAATTTTGGATGTGAAGTAGGTGGCAAAGCCAAGAGCAGAAAGCGAAGAGGGGAGTTGAGGCGGGGGTGGGCAGAGGAGCGAGTTGACAGTGGCAAAGAGGCGCCTGGGGTTTGAGGATTGGGAGGAGATGAGGTTTTTGA
Organism: Pseudophryne corroboree; assembly: GCF_028390025.1. NCBI lineage: Eukaryota > Metazoa > Chordata > Amphibia > Anura > Myobatrachidae > Pseudophryne > Pseudophryne corroboree. Next base: position 192,762,354 of record NC_086450.1, on the reverse strand, counting down.
AGTAAGACTGTTTTGAGAGAGTAAGTGCAGCAAAGTAGGATGAGAGCATAAATTTGTAGTGGAGGAAGTCGGCCTTACTGCGCGATTTCCTCTACTGATGTTCAGCGGTACGTGAGCATTTTTGCAGATATCTAGTGCATTTGGTGTGCCAGGGTTGAGGTATCGATCTGCGAGGGTGAATAGTGATTGGTGGGGTGACAGAGTCAAGAGCAGAGGTAAGGGATGCATTTTCCTATGATTAAGCAAATGCGAAACGAGCGTTAGGGGATAGGACACAACCACTATGTGTCCTTTCCATCAGTTAGCTTAGCCACTGTTTTACATTGCCGGTCTGATATGGACCTTTGAATTTGTGTCTGTGCTTGAGAATAGGTGCTGCTCCCACCGTAGGGTATAGCTGTAGGCATACCGCATTGCAAACAGCCATCTGACAGTACCGAGTCACGCGGGTGTTCCCACACAGGAGAGCCGCGGTCAGCGGCTTCCCGCTGATACATGCGGCGTTAGAAAGCAGAACGCCGTGTTATAATAGGGCTGCATTCCGCAGTCAGAAAGTGTTGGGGCCCCAATAACTGGGTATATACCCATATATATATATATTTAAAAAGTGTGTGAATGGAACTATTGTGATCAGTACTATACTGAGGGGACATACTATTAATTGAATGTGAATGAGGGTGTGCCTCTGCACTACTAAGTGAGCATGAATACAGGGTGCCACACCATATAAGAAAAGGATACAACATACATATAGTGTCTATTACATCGAACGAATATCCCACTGCTTGTAGTGAATAAAAGCTGTATGGGATATATATATATGAATGTGGCATAAAACCCTATAATACATTTTACACACATGTATGCGATCGGTGTTGACATATAAATCAACAAGTGTGGATCACAACCACACAGAATAAGAGCATTGTAATTATAACATTAAAATCACTGCTCCAATGTCAATAGTGCACTAAAAAACTTGACGTGGATTGTGATATATAAAACTTTCCTAATACATTACATGTGTGTATAATTGGTGTTGATACATGAATTATAAATAAGGTTCATTGCTATATAGAACAGAGCACCTTGAAGAATAATTACATGCCTCATGTTGTTATGAACCACAGGTAGTGGTTCATTCCTATTTTATGTTTATAAAGTTGTCTTGCATGCCAGGATTTCCCGTTGCTCTGTTTTAGAATACTCTTGTCTGCTGCCGCTGGTGAGTCTGTGTAATTGCAGCTTGTTCCCATGTGTTCAGCCTCAACTGGCTGCTAATTGCATCTTGTCAGTTTAGAGTCATGCAACAGGGCAGCTGCATGGGATTATTAATTAGGCCTCTCTGTTATATGCTGGCTGTCTGCAATTCACAGATGCTGGTGATATTTCTTGGTTTTCAGTCTGCTTGAAGTCTGAGCTGATTCCTGCCAGTCCCTGAGCTCCTGTATAGCAGTGTCTGACTAGCTGCTTCCTGTGTTGATTCCTGTGTCAGTCCCTGTGTCGATTCCTGTGTCTGATCCCGTGTCCTGCTGTGAGGCGTTCCTGCCCTGAGGTCCAGTGGCTTTGCCTATCCCTGGTCAAGTTCCTGGTTTTCTGGTGTCCACCGGTCTGTCGCTTGGGATTCTGCCTGTCCTCCAGTTCTGAGAGTGTGTGTCGGCATCATTGAGGGTTCCTGTCCGTTTGCCAGTATTCGTACCGGTTCCGTGAGTAGCGGCTCTGCCGCGTCCGTTGGCCTAGGCCACTGTATTCCATTATTATTTCTGTCCCTGGTGTTTTGCAGAGGGTTCTGCTTATGCTGTCACCGCCGGTACACAAAGGTATTGTGTCGGTGTGTGATCAGCATTTCCTTTGTTGTTCTTTTCCTTTGGCGGTTTCTCCGCACATACTTTAGGTTTTTAGTTAGCTTGTAGCCCCTGGCCTGTTTGCTTAGTTAGAGGGCCTCTTGTTATCATCCTGTCTCGGATTTCCCTTTGTCTCTCACTAAGACCGGGGGGCATCGGAGTTGGGCAGACATAATCCGCCCTTCAAACGCGGCTGCCAAGGGCTCAAGAAACCATAGTCTCGCAAGGGATTTCTGACAGCACGGGTGAGACAACAGAGTTAGGGCGCCAGGGGCTATTTCCTTTCCATTCCCCTTTCCCAGCGTTACGTCCTGGTGCTCTGGACTCACTTCATGAACATCTCCCTTGTTCTGAGCACCAGGAACCTAACATTATCACCAGCCATACCACAAAAAAGAAATAAAACTTTTTTTTCTTTTTTGGCCCAGTCCAGTGTCTAGTCTAGAATCCAGTCCTGTCTAGAATTCAGTGTGCAGAATCCAATCCGGTGTTTAGAATCCAGTCTTGTCTAGAATTCAGTGTGCAGAATCCAATCCGGTGTTTAGAATCCAGTCCTGTCTAGAATTCAGTGTTTAGAATCCAGTCCGGTGTTTAGAATCCAGTCCGGTGTTAGAATCCAGTCCGGTGTTAGAATCCAGTCCGGTGTTAGAATCCAGTCCGGTGTTTAGAATCCAGTCCGGTGTTTAAAAAAAAAAAAGTCTTGTTTTGTTTAGCAAAATTTAGTCCTGCCTTGTCTAGTCCTGCCTTGTCTAGTCCTGCCTTGTCTAGTCCTGCCTTGTCTTGTCTAGTTTTAAATCCTCCTATGTCTACTATGCAAGCCCTGCAGGCATCTCTCGCAGCCCTGAACTCTGTTTTCAGTGCTTTGAGACCAGAGCGACTAGAAGTTTTGCAGCAATCCCTAAAGCAACTGCAAAACCTTCTGACTAAAATCTTGCTCATCTTGCCAGAAATCGTTGAGAGTACATCTATCTCTAAAGAGACTCTTGTTCACAGTATGGTGACAAGAGAATCCTCTGGTTTAATTGAAGAGAAAAGGTTTAAAAGTTTTCTGCGGCCCAGGCTCTCAGAAGAGGAGCGTCTGCGTCGCAGAAACTTAAACCTGTGCCTATATTGTGGGGTTTTAGGCCACTATCTGCAGTCCTGTGAGTTGCGCAAGCCAAAGTGTGGTGACGAGTCTTGCCCTCTGGCCAAGTTGAGTCAGGATACAAGACCTACTCCTGTCTCTACTGTGGCAGAGGTACTTGTCACACAACCCACACTAAAAAGCTCTCTGTCCTATAATTGGGGTCCTTGGGCAAGGGAGCCCCATTACAGATTCAGGAATCAAAAGAGAATGTTTCTCTCCTCTCTTGAGGTTCCTGTGGAAGCGGAGTTGCAAGCCCCTGGAGTGGTGCCCGATGCCCAGGTTCCTGGAGTGGTGCCCGATGCCCAGGTTCCTGGAGTGGTGCCCGATGCCCAGGTTCCTGGAGTGGTGCCCGATGCCCAGGGTCCTGGAGTGGTGCCCGATGCTCAGGGTATTGGAGTGGTGCCCGATGCCCAGGGTCCTGGAGTGGTGCCCGTAGCCCAGGGTCCTGGAGTGGTGCCCGTAGCTCAGGATCTTGGTGCGGTACCCGATGCCCAGAGTGCTGGTGCGGTACCCGATGCCCAGAGTGCTGGTGCGGTACCCGATGCCCAGAGTGCTGGTGCGGTACCCGATGCCCAGAGTGCTGGTGCGGTACCCGATGCCCAAGCTTATAGAGGGACATCAAATATTGTAGTTCAGGTGTCCATACCAGAAGGGGTCTCAGAAGCTGTTACCCCAGGTAGGGACTTGAAGAGCGCAACCCTAGAAAGGGTCTCTAAAACCATAGTTCTTGAAGGGAACTCGAGAAGCAAAACCCCAGAAGGGATCTTTGAAGTAATATCCCCAAGTGGGGTCTCGAGAGACGCAGCCCCAAAGAAGGGTCTAGAAGTCGCTTCCCCAAGAATGAACTTAAGAAGCATAGCATTAGTGGAGGATCTGTACGTTATTGCTTCAGCAAAAGTCCCGGAAGTCATAGTCCCGGGAGAACTTTCGATAATTATCGACTCAGAGAGGGAGGCCGATGGCCCGATCCCAGTCAGGGAGGCCAGCGGCCCGGTCCCAGTAAAAGAATCTGAGGTGCTGACCCCAGCGGGGTTCCTGGAGGCCACTGCCCCAGCGGGGTTCCCGGAGGCCACTGCCCCAGCGGGGTTCCCGGAGGCCACTGCCCCAGCGGGGTTCCCGGAAGTCACTGCCCCGGGTGGGGTTCAGAAAGTTACTGCCCCGGGTGGGGTTCAGAAAGTCACTGCCCCGGGTGGGGTTCAGAAAGTCACTGCCCCGGGTGGGGTTCAGAAAGTCTCAGCCCCAGGTGGGGTTCAGAAAGCAACTGCCCCAGGTGGGGTTCAGAGAGTCTCAGCCTCGAGTAAGGTCAATAGTGACCAGGTCCTAGCAAAGCACTCCAGTCAGTCAGATGAGAAGGAAACAGATCCTGACTCTGATATCTCAACATCCATAACCTTTGATGGGGACTTAGCCCAATTTCTGGCGCTTTTCAAACACTATTACACTATTATGTTGTCTAGACCATTTCTGGGCATCACTTCAGAAAACCTTGGGCTCTATCTGATTTATTCTTTTAGAGGAGAGCCTTTTGAGTGGGCGACCAGCCTAATGAAAGCTGAAGATCCCATTCTTCAGGATCCCCTAGCATTCTGTGATGCAATTATTAAAAGATATGGTTCCAAAGAAATTGGTTCAGGTTCCTCTAAGTCACCCGTCTTGTCTGCTGAGAGTCCACCAAATACTGTAAACTCGGCACAAGAGTCCCAGCCCGTTGTTTTGACTGCAGGATGTGCTTTTCTGACTTCTTCTTCTAATAATAGTACTTTACCAGAAAGTTCAGCTCCCAAGGGTAAGAGACC